>NW_026906337.1:0-56393 GCF_033807715.1 Cololabis saira | reverse complement strand
CATTATTACTATTATTATTATTATTATTATTATTATTATCATTATTATTATTATTACTATTATCATTATTATTATTATTAGTTGTAGTAGTAGTAGTATAATTATTATGCTCGGGCAACCAAAAATATCCATTCAAAACAGATGACGTTGGAGCACTAGTATTCAGACTTGAATTATTAGCCATAAAAATTAAAAAAAAATTAATTTGGGGGCATCTGTCACGTGATCAGGATCCCCCCTCGTCACTCTATGACGTAGAGGAGACGCCCAGGGAATCCCCTGTGGTTGACGAAATGGGAGAAACTTTAAATATCGCCTGTTTCTTCTTAAAACAGCGTTAAAAACGTGCTTTTACAAACTGACAGTAAAAAACAGTACCTTGCGTGACAAAAACGCATAATTTAGCCACTATAACAAAGAATAATATATAAATAATAATAATGTCATAATCCGTGTATATATCACGACCACGCATCCCATTGACTTTGCATGGTACAATATACGTGGTGTTCCCATTAAAACCTCAATAAAACACTGCTAAAACAGCGTTAAAAACGTGTTTTTACAAACTGACAGTAACAAACCGTACCTTGCGCGACAAAAATGCATAATTTAGCCACTATAACAAAGAATAATATATAAATAATAATAATGTCATAATCCGAGTATATATCACGACCACGGATCCCATTGACTTTGCATGTGTGGCGAGACGTAGTGCAGAGGGGGAAGTTGTCCAACAACGCCACCTGGGGAATTGCACCCCAGGAAATAAACTCGACTCGGTCTACTATGAGGTCACACAGATTCGTTACACTAAGTTAAAAGAGTACATGAGACGGACTTCCAAAGATATATAAATTACTTTTATTTAACAATAGTTTAAAATGAACATGTTCTTTTCAACCCAAGTGTCTGCTAAAACCAGTAGTTTAAGGGGAAAATAAACAAAAAAAGGGGAGCAGGGCCAAACTCAGGGAGGCGGACAGATTAAAGAAACTTAAAACACACAACACTACAAACCAAACCACCACGTGCCACAGCAACTTAAGGGATGTGAGATGGGGACCACCACCAGGGAGTCTGCCACGCACTACCCAGCTCCTGTCCAGGGGGAAAAAGAAACAAAATTAGGGGAAGTGACACTCAAGGGTTGGATTATACAAATATTTAAAATGGCCTATTCTAAAACACTCTCACAACATTCACACCCACATGCAGACCAACATAAAGAATACAAATTAATTGTTTTCAGGTAAACAGAAATACTTAAATAGTAACTCAGCTATGGGTGGCAACCCATAGCTAAATAACAAAATCAGACATGTAACCAAAAACTAAATATAACCAGATGTGACTCAAAAAGAAAATAAATAAACAGAAAGAAAAATGCTCTAAACAGCTGGCCCAAGGAGGAACCAGAAAGCAAATGAATAATTAGCCAAAAATAAACAAAAAGAAATAAACCAACAAACAAAGAAAGACAACAATTGCGGTGGGGCTTCCGTCTGATGCTGCGTGGAGAGCCGCAACCAGAATTAAAACAATGGCGAGGAAGTCCGAGTGAAAACTGAGTGAAAACGAAGCGGCTGCACCAAGGCTGGAGGCCGCGGAGGTTTGACTTGGATGGCTGTGATGGTCAGCAATAAGCTGTGCAGTGGATCCTAGGAGCGCAGGAGGAGAGAAAACTTCTGCAGATTCCACAGCGATAAAAAGAGCTTTAACACTCTAGATCCAGTCCCAGTCTGCAAAACAGCAGAGAGAGGGGACACCACACCTCCTCCAGCTTGTGAACAACCACACACTAATCATGCCAAGCTAACAGAGCACGCCAAACTGGAGCAAGCCGACACAGGTCCTTTCCAGGTCAATGCCAGAGAGGATGCGACCTGCAGGAGCGCAGTACTTAACAGGTGATGCTGATTAACAATCAAGCACAGGTGATGCCGATTGAGTGGGAGGGGGTGGGGCAGAGCAACACCCAACCTGCCACATTCCACCCCCGCTTTCTGCGTCGTCGCCCCGACGACGGACTACACCAAACTAGGACCAAGGCCTAAACAGAACAGACTGCGAATTTACCACTGGCTGTGAAGGTTCAGGCACTGCGTTACCCCTAGTGCCAACAGACTGGGGAAGGCGATGAACATTGGGGTGTTGACCGGCGGTGGAACGGCCGGTTCGACGCAAGACTGACTGAGGAGGACTGGACTGACCAGTAGAGGGAAGGGACACAGAGCGAAGATGTTCTGGTTCTGTAGTGGTGCCAGGATTAGGCTCAATACTTGATGTCATCACAGCTGGCCCTGTATGACAGGGATGGGCTGGCGCCTCGGTGGCAGAGGGTGAAACAGTGTCACGGACCAAAAACCATAGTTCACCACCTTCAGGTGGACCTGGGGAGGCTGCAGGCGCTGCCAAAGCTGGTGGAAGCGGCGCCCTAGGAAGATGGGTACCAGACACGACCAGGGGCTTCAGCATGTCTCGGTGCACCTGCCGAGCCCTATGCAACTCTTCCACAGGGGCAATGGTGTAAACTGCCCCATCTCTGGGTGGGGCTTTCAGCACCTGGTAGGGGACGGAGCTCCATTTGTCATGAAGTTTGTGTCGACCCCTAACACCAAGATCTCGGAGGTAGACATGCTGGCCCACCTGCAAAGGAGCCTCTCGAACATGCTGGTCGTGTCGCTCTTTTCGTCGACCTGCAGCCGCCAACAGCCTACCACGAGCATTCTCAAATGCAACCTTGAGCCTCGCCTGATGTTCGGTCATCCAGTCCTGTACTTCCCCTGGCTCAGCATCCTGAACTCGGCCCAAAAGGAAGTCCACAGGGAGCCTAGGTTCCCGACCGAACATCAAAAAGAAAGGAGACTCTCCTGTACTTTGATGTGGCGTAGTGTTATAACAAAACAATACTTGTGGGAGACAAGAAACCCAATCCCGCTTCCGGGAGACTGGTAGAGTCCGCAAGAGGTCATGGAGAGTTCTGTTAAAACGTTCACACTGCCCGTTGCCGGCCGGATGGTAGGGAGTGGTTCGTGATTTATCAACCTCGTACAAGCGGCACAGTTGTTGGATCAGGGAACTCTCAAAGTTCCGACCCTGATCGGAATGAATGCGATTTGGCACACCAAACCGAAAAAACCATTCGGTCAGCAGGACTCGAGCCACAGTCGCTGCCTGCTGATCTCGTGTTGGAATTGCCACTGTGTATTTACTGAACACATCGGTCATTACCAAGACATTTTCCAACCCGTTCCGTGAAGGTTCCAACAACGTGAAGTCGATGGCGACAATCTCGTTCGGCCGAGACGCCAGAACGTGGCCCATAAAACTATGGGGCACTGACCCTGAATCCTTAGCGACTTGGCAACGCTCACATGTCTGGACCCACTGTTTGATGTCAGCGGACATCCCCGGCCAGTAACAGCGTTGCCGCACCAATTCCGTGGTACGCTCAATACCCTGATGGCCATGGTCTTGATGCAACTGGGTAAGGATCTCCTTTTTAAGGACAGCAGGTAAAACAAGCTGGAAGCATTCTTCACCTCCGTCCGAACGGAAGGTCCGGCGGTACAGCACGCCCTCCCGTTCAACCAAGCGGTCCCACTGTTTTAGGAGCGTCAAAGCAGAAACGGGAAGTTGTTTCCTTTCTTCGGAAGTCGGCTTAGCCCGCCTCTTCCAAAAGGGCAGAACGTGATCACACAAAAGAGGATCCACCTCTTGCAAAGAACAAAGGTCCGCTGGAGAATGACTCCGGAAGACAGACACCATCGCCTGGGCAGCAGGTACCACTGGGGCGGAGACTGCAGCTGGCTGAGAGAATGATGGAACTGAGGTGCCCGGTAAGACATGTTCAGCCAAGCTAGACCCCGATAAATACTGGCGGGAGAGCGCATCAGCATTCCTGTTGATGCGTCCGGAGCGATACCTGATTTCAAAATCAAAGACAGCAAGTTGGGAGGCCCACCTCTGCTCTGTGGCTCCCAACTTAGCTGAATTGAGGTAGCTCAACGGATTGTTGTTTGTGAAAACCACACATTTGTGCCCCAACAAATACTCCCGGAACTTTTCTCCCATTGCCCATTTAAGTGCAAGGAACTCCAGCTTCATCGAACTGTAATTTTCCATGTTGCGTTCTGTGGGTCGAAGCCCTCTACTTGCGTAAGCAACCGGTCGAATACCATCATCAGTCTCCTGTGAAAGGACGGCGCCAAGGCCACTGTAACTTGCATCAGTTTCCAAAATGAATGGACGTGAAAAATCGGCATAAGCCAATACTGGGGCTGAAACCAACTTTGCCTTTAAGGCTTCAAAACTTTGCTCGCACTGAGGTGTCCATGCAGAGCTCAGATCCTGCCCAGATCCTCGCTTTGACTTGGTACCTGCGAGTTTTGCCACCAACTGATGCAAAGGGCCCGCCAGCTTAGCAAACCCCTCCACAAACCGCCTGTAATAGCTAGCGAACCCCAAGAACGAGCGCAGCTCTGACACATGGCGGGGCCGCTGCCATTTCGCCACAGCCTCAATCTTGGCAGGGTCTGTGGAAACTCCTTGATTGGAGATGATATGCCCCAGGTAGCGAACCTCTTTTTGAAAAAAGGCACATTTCTCAAGTTTCACCTTCAAACCCTCTCTCTGCAGCCGACTGAGGACCACTTCCAGTCGCTGCAAGTGTTGTGAAACAGAAGAAGAAAAGACAACAATATCATCCAAGTACAAGAGCAGGGACTGGCACTGTTGATCTCCAAACATCCTCTGCATGAGCCTTTGAAAGGTGCTTGGCGCATTGCACAAGCCAAATGGCATCCTGTTCCATTCAAAGAGCCCGAAAGGTGTACAAAAGGCGGTCTTCGGCTTGTCTTGCTCAGCAACCGGGACCTGATTATAGCCACTCGCCAAGTCAAGAGTGGTAAACCAGCAAGCTCCGGCAAGTGAATCAAGGCTCTCCTCAATGCGAGGTAGAGGGAATGCGTCCTTCCGTGTTTTGCTATTAAGTAGGCGGTAGTCAACGCACATGCGGAGACTACGATCCTTTTTACGGACAAGGACAATGGGAGAAGCAAAGGGGCTGTTGCTTTCCCGGATCACTTTGGCTTTGAGCAACTGATCAATGTGAGCCTTCACCGCCTCATACTCCGAAGGGGGGATTCTTCGGTACCGCTGTCTCACTGGAGCCTCGTCAAGCAAGGGGATTTCGTGCGAAATGAGGTTAGTACAACCCAAGTCGCCTTCATGGTTCGAGAAAACTGACTGATACCTCTGCAACAAAGCATGTACACCCATCTGTTCTTGTTCTGTCAAAGCAGACAGGTCCATGGCTTGGACGCCGCCCCGTGCCACACCAGAAGCTGCCTGCGATGAGATTGAGGCTATAGTGGGCTTCACCTCAGTCACACCAGCAGGTAAGCTGACAACCTGGGCCCTACTCAGGGAACCAAGACCAGTACGTGGGTGAAGGCGGACATCAGTTGTTCCCACATTGACCACTGGGACATAAGCTGTACCACGAATGACTTGGACAAGGCAAGGAGACAACAATAACCCTGCAGGTAGGCGGGACTCTGTTGGTTCAAACAGCACAGCCTGACCAGCCAGCTGTTCTGGACAAGTGGCGGCCACAAGCTTCATTACCCCACCAGGTATGCGTACCGCCCATCTACCGCGGACCCTGGCGAAACCCTTGAGGTTCCTCTGGGGTTCTGTGGTGGCCTGATGGCACCGTTGTAAAGCTTCAAGGACAGGCACTGGAGCTTGAACCACTGAGGGAGCATCGAAAAGAGCAGGACCGTAGACCTCAAAGAGTTCCCGATAACATCGACGGATGATGTTGCTCCCCAAAATCCCAGGGGCAACAGATGCAGCACCGGGAGGGTCTTTTACCACTAAGACCCCACAACCAGGGACCACCTTTCCACACAAAGTGACATCCAGCTCTAAATAGCCAATGTAAGGAATACAAAGACCGTTGGCTGCTCGCAGCTGCAGCCAATTACAAGACTGAAGGCGCTCTTGGCCCCATGGTGCAAAATGTTCAACAAAGAAACTTTCAGGAATCGTGGACACCATGGACCCGCTGTCCAACAAGCACGAGACAGTGGTCCCACCCATCAGAACATCGATATGTGGGCAGGGCGCCATTATTCGACCGATGAGGTCTTGTTGCGAGCCTCCAACCTCCCCATCTGAGCTTTGGCTCCTCAGCTCAGCGGGCTTCAGTTTTCCGACTGGGGTGCAAAGCGCGAAGACCCAGCCCCAGTAAGAGACCGACCAGTGGCAGAACCAGTACGGGGATGGGGGGGGACCCGCTCCCCATCACAATCGCTGGCATAGTGACCTGGCTGTTGACACCTTCGGCAGATCACAGGACCGTTGCGAGGAGGCCGTGCTGGAAAGGGACGAGCCTGAAACGAAGTCATGGTCCGAGTCAACTGGTCAAGCTGTTCCTGCTGACGCTTCAAGAGCATCTTCACTTCACTCAACTCTGAATCATGGGGGGAGACAAGTGGGGCGGGGCGAGAGCTACCCTGGACCCCATACTGAAGACCATAGGCCGAAGGAAGAGAGTGGCTACGTTCCCTAGCGTCCCTTGGAGACCCTTCCCTCTCCCATCTAATGGCCTCTCCACGTGTCTCAAGCAAAGAAGCAGTGGGATGGCGGCGAACGTACTGCTTCAATTCCCTGCGAAGGGCACCATCTAGCACATGCTCTATGAACTGGTCGCGAAGAAAAATTTCAGCATTTGGCAAGTCATCTGGTGCAGAATGTCTGACACGCTCCATCAGGGCCATCAGAGCCAGGGAGAACTCCAACAGCGTCTCCCCTTCCTGCTGCTTTCGAGAGAAGAAAGATTGCTGCAGAGTTACGTATGACTGAACACAGCCAAAAAGCTCAGTCAAGATAGCTAAAACCTTGTCTGGGTCTTCCCTCTCCACACGGGGGCGATATTTGATCTCCTCTCTGGCTTCCCCTTCTAGATGGTCAAGAATGAAAAAGGCCCGATCACGAACAGAGAAGTGGCGTGCCCGTGTACATGCCTGTACTTCTTCCTTCCACTCAACTATGCCTATACCCGTTCTGCCGTTAAACATGGGACACCTGCGATCTCTAGGTATAACAACCAACCGTTCAGTGGCCGTGGCGCTAGTACTTGCAGCTGGAGGAGTACCTGAAGTGACAGAAGCGGGATCCGTTCTGCTGGAACTGGCCTGAGAAGCATCCCTCGCTCGAGACAGCTGCTCATTGTCTGCTTTAAGCTGTGCCACCAGCTCCCTAAGCTCCTGAAGTTCCTCCTCCATGGCAAACCGCGGAGACCACACCCACTACTTTCAAAAATGGAGACCTGTGTTACCACTGGCAGAAAAAAAAAAAAGAGAAAGATGCTGCCGCTCCGTCTTCACTGCTGCCTCCACACACACACCAAAACTACTAACGTAAGCCAACAGAAACAAAAAAAGGAGGGGACAAAAAAAAACAATTTCACCCTAACAAACAGAAAAATGGAAGTCACGTCTCTGTCCTCTAACAGTGTATCCCGCCAACAACGCCAATTTGTGGCGAGGCGTAGTGCAGAGGGGGGAAGTTGTCCAACAACGCCACCTGGGGAATTGCACCCCAGGAATGAAACTCGACTCGGTCTACTATGAGGTCACACAGATTCGTTACACTAAGTTAAAAGAGTACATGAGACGGACTTCCAAAGATATATAAATTACTTTTATTTAACAATAGTTTAAAATGAACATGTTCTTTTCAACCCAAGTGTCTGCTAAAACCAGTAGTTTAAGGGGAAAATAAACAAAAAAAGGGGAGCAGGGCCAAACTCAGGGAGGCGGACAGATTAAAGAAACTTAAAACACACAACACTACAAACCAAACCACCACGTGCCACAGCAACTTAAGGGATGTGAGATGGGGACCACCACCAGGGAGTCTGCCACGCACTACCCAGCTCCTGTCCAGGGGGAAAAAGAAACAAAATTAGGGGAAGTGACACTCAAGGGTTGGATTATACAAATATTTAAAATGGCCTATTCTAAAACACTCTCACAACATTCACACCCACATGCAGACCAACATAAAGAATACAAATTAATTGTTTTCAGGTAAACAGAAATACTTAAATAGTAACTCAGCTATGGGTGGCAACCCATAGCTAAATAACAAAATCAGACATGTAACCAAAAACTAAATATAACCAGATGTGACTCAAAAAGAAAATAAATAAACAGAAAGAAAAATGCTCTAAACAGCTGGCCCAAGGAGGAACCAGAAAGCAAATGAATAATTAGCCAAAAATAAACAAAAAGAAATAAACCAACAAACAAAGAAAGACAACAATTGCGGTGGGGCTTCCGTCTGATGCTGCGTGGAGAGCCGCAACCAGAATTAAAACAATGGCGAGGAAGTCCGAGTGAAAACTGAGTGAAAACGAAGCGGCTGCACCAAGGCTGGAGGCCGCGGAGGTTTGACTTGGATGGCTGTGATGGTCAGCAATAAGCTGTGCAGTGGATCCTAGGAGCGCAGGAGGAGAGAAAACTTCTGCAGATTCCACAGCGATAAAGAGAGCTTTAACACTCTAGATCCAGTCCCAGTCTGCAAAACAGCAGAGAGAGGGGACACCACACCTCCTCCAGCTTGTGAACAACCACACACTAATCATGCCAAGCTAACAGAGCACGCCAAACTGGAGCAAGCCGACACAGGTCCTTTCCAGGTCAATGCCAGAGAGGATGCGACCTGCAGGAGCGCAGTACTTAACAGGTGATGCTGATTAACAATCAAGCACAGGTGATGCCGATTGAGTGGGAGGGGGTGGGGCAGAGCAACACCCAACCTGCCACACATGGTACAATATCCGTGGTGCTCACACGGAATTATACCACTTTCCGTGTTGGTACCACGGAAAATAGTGGTAAGAGGTCGTGGGCATTTCACGGATTTTTGTGAGATCAGGTTGCACAGATGCTATGCGCTGCTGCTGACAGGCGGTGGCGTGTTTAACACGTCGCGCGTCTGCAGCTGTTGGGTGACTTCACATCTGAGCTACAACAAGAGAACAAGGTACGAGGTGATATCACCGCGATGAGGTAAAACACAAATAGCGCTTTTACACTAGTACCTACTCAGCCCGACTCAACTCGCCCTCGTTTCTTTTCAATACCTAGAGCAGAAGTAGGAGGTTGGAGTGAAGCTGCTGTGACGTATTTGATTGTGTGATCTAAACGAAGAAGACAACAACACTAAAGATGTAGAAGATGGAGTAGATGATAGACAGTATGTGCTGCTGGGTCTGTAGCTTGTGTTCGATACCAAGTTAAAAAAATAAGAGTAGAGAAGCCTCAATATGCTTTTTTTAAAACTTTGTTTGTCTCCGCGCTGCTGAAAAGTCCGTTGGCAGCTGAGAGCAGCTATGAAGTGACAGAGCTCCTGGTGGATCTGGTCGTTCCTTATCGCCGTCTAGATCCCTTTTTAATTCTCTCCTCATCACCAGGTTTATGAACATCTGCACCTCAGAGTTGTATCATGAAACAGACTTTTGCTGCCATTGCCTGTTGAATAAAATGAACTAGAAACCGTGAGTCTCTTTTTCTCTGATTTCCTCCTCCTGACTCAGACGTCTGACTCCAATCCCCCGACCAATCAGTGGCCTGTAGTGTGATGATGTCAGATACAGCCGACTCAGCCGCTTAGAACCTCGGCAGAATAGGTACAGACAAGTATCAACTCTGCACGCCTCCACCCGCCTCCACCCCTATTCCACTAGTGGAAAAGCGCAAAGGCGAGGCGAGGCGAGTCGAGTCGGGCTGAGTAGGTACTAGTGTAAAAGCGCCAAAAGAGGAAACCTGTGAAACAAGGGAGACGGCGCAGTCACCAGGACACAAAGAGCCAAACCAAAGTTAAAGGCCACAGCTACGTTTCCCCTCTTTCATGACTCATTTCCTTCTTCAGACCATTTTCAAACCACGACTCCTGGTACGCGTGTGGTTAAATCCTGTTTCCAGCAGGTGTTTTTATTGCAGAGACCAGCTGGATAAACAAGTGGCTGTCAGATCCTGAAATGTGGTTGTTGTACATCAGTCACCAACAGCAAAATCACTTAATTGCTTCCAGCACTAATTATTTTCTGCATCGTTGGACCTTTTACTAAAGTAAGACCAAAGCAGAACCATAAAAATTAACTAACTCAGTGCAGGAAAGGTGGTATGAGCTGAAGGTGAAAAGAATTCAAATACACAGCAAGTTAGTAGTTCACTGATGAAGGTTCGTACTTCCTGCAGGGCCATAAGAGCATAGACCTGCCATCGCAGTTGTTCCCTGGCATGTTTTTCACTAATTACCCGGACCTGTGATGAGAGGAGGAACAAAGAGCTGGTCTCAGTTTACAGGGGTGAAAAAAACACATAAGAGCAGAAAAATTTGCTTTTTTTAAGATGCAGATTGAAATAAATAATTCAGGGTTTTGCACTTTCTTCAAGGTCCATTTTCAAATCTTTCCAGCACTTTACTATAACTGTAAAAAACTGACACGTTTACATAAATATTTGTACAAAAAAACAAAAAAACAAAGATTGTTTCACTATTTTTTCATTCAAAAGGATTCTGGTAAAAACTCCCCTTTGGGAGGGAAGAAACCTGGATGGTAAATATGGGATACATGTTCTGTCAGATGGAGAAACAGAAACAGCTTCAAGACAAACTCTCTGCTCTCGTAATCCATGTATGTTAAGTAGGGCTGAAACGATTCCTCGAATAATTCGAGTAATTCGATTACAAAAAATGATTGAGGAATTTTCTCTGCCTCGAGGAATGGTTTAATTTTGCAGGTCAAAGCAGGTATTTCACCCGGACTACATTTAATGCGGCACAAAACGCTGACACCGCGCACATAAAGGAAGAAGAAAGAGGCGGATATGTTTGGTTTTTGTAACATGCTCAGGCATAGATATATATATATATATATATATATATATATATATATATATATATATATATATATTATATATCTATGTGCTCAGCCAGTCTGCAATGGCCCAAACAGGAGACACATGTAGCTCAGTGCTTAAAGGAGCTTGAGGCTCCTTTTAAGAAATTGGACTCTCTAGCGCCACCCTTCACCACGACGGCCGTTGGGGGTACTGCAGCCAACAGTGAAGCCGGCACGGGAGAACGGGGAGAACGCGCATGCAGCGTCATGTGACATCACATCCGCAGCCCAGCGCGGGAAATTCGGGACCGAATTGCAGCACATTTTGCAGCCTGTTCAAGGCAAAGGAGAGATACGCTAGAGGGCTCATTCGTTTGGGTTTGGAACGCTTCATCTGACATTATTACTAGAAAACTTAAAATGTATACAGATTTTTTTCATAAATCTTGCCACAATCCGGCCTCAAGCTCCTTTAACTTTTATTTTTAATCCACGCTATATTCTGCTGGTCCGTTCTCCTATATGTTCCCCCTCTAACCCGGTACATACATAGGTTCCTCTAAACGTCTGTTACCGCTACAGTTTTAACTAAAAGAAAAGGCAGAAAATGTCAGAAAATAAAAACGTAATAAAGCTAACTGGGTAGTTTTCAATTTTATCTCTGTAGTCATTGATGGATAAAACAAGTAGCACTGGTACCTAATGTGCTCCAATACAGCAGGGCTCATAATTTTATTTTGAACACTGCCAAAACTCAAAATCTTATACTTTAACTTAAAACTTAACTAGAACTTAAAATTTGCTTGACACAAATGAAAGTTCAATTGAAACACGTGGGAAAAACACCTAACCTTTTAAGTTATGTGTGTTATCAGGTGTAATGGCATTTTTAGGTTAGAAATAAGAACATTTCTTGGTAAGATCCTTAGTTTTTTGAGTGAATCAGTGAATTTGGTCGACTGGTGTAAGTTCAGGGTTTTTAAATGCACAGCCATGAACCTACTGTATTATATAATTTAGTCTTAGTGATGTGAATTATCATCTAACATCTTATGTAGGCTATATTTATAATTGCTCTTTAACTAAACAAAAATATGTTTTATTCGATTACTCGATTAAAGGAGCATGAGGCAGGATTGAGGCAGGATTTATGAAAAAAATTCGTATACGTTTTAAGTTTTCTAGTAATAATGTCAGATGAAGCGTTCCAAACCAAAGAGAATGAGCCCTCTACCGTATCTCTCCGTTGCCTTGAACAGGCTGTGTACTGCAAAATGTGCTGCAATTCCGGGCCGAATTTCCCGCGCTGTCCTGCGGATGTGACGTCGCATGACACTGCATGCGCGTTCTCCCGTGGCGGCTTCGCTGTTGACTGCAGTACCCCCGACGGCCGTCGTGGTGAAGGGCGGCGCTAATGAGTCTAATTTCTTAAAAGGAGCCTCATGCTCCTTTAATGGATGGAATTTTTAGTAGAATACTCGATTACTAAAATATTCGATAGCTGCAGCCCTAATGTTAAGTTTGCCTCAACTTTCATTCAACTGTAAAAATAATGAAGACATTTTCACGCAGATCAGCCTCCTCTGATTCGGTGCTTGACCTCATGTCTGGGACACCCTTCCCGTCACAGATAACCACCTCAGAACCAGAGGTGTCTGTACTTAAGTAAATTTTTTAGGTATCTGTACTTTACTCCATTACTTATTTTTCTTCCTACTTTTTACTTCTAATCGTGTGCTTTCAGTGTTTTTCCTCATTGTCTTCAATTGTGCTGCTTGTGTGTCCTGGGCAATTCTGCCCAAAGGCAAAGTGCAGCAACTACGTCTTTTTTTAAAATTATATTCTAAGGTTTGGGGGGGGGGGGGGGGGGGGTAAAAAAAACATTTAAAAGATTTTTTTTTTTTAACTCAACCTTATTAAAATTTTACGACATGTGTACTGTAGTACACGTCAGGACTTAATTGTAGTAAAGTGTGTGTGTGTGTGTGTGCACGTGTGTGTGCGCGTGTGTGTGTGTGATGTTGTGGTGTGTCTGTGTGCGCACATGTGTGTCTGTCTGTGTGTGTGTGATATTGTTGCATTAAATTTGCAGTAACTATATACAATCTAATACCAAGGCTTTGAAAGGCCTTTTTTCTCAGTTGCAATGTTGGCATAGTTACTGCACTTTGCCTTTATGGAGGGGTCACCAATCCTGGTCCTCGAGGTCCGGTGTCCCTGCAGGTTTTAGATGTTTCCCTGCTTCATTGCACCATGATACAAGTTACTGTGTCATTAACAGAATTGTGCAGCCCTGGACAAGCTGATGACGATGATTAATAAGAATCAGGTTTGTTAAAGCAGGGAAACATCTAAAACATGCAGGACACCGGCCCTCGAGGACCAGGATTGGTGACCCCTGCCTTTATACAACAGAACTGAATTAACAATTTAATAGCTTTCCTTCATGTCATCTCTCCAAAATTGCTTGAATTCAATATCCAAATATTTTCATCACGTTTTTATCCTGGGTAATTGTGTCCAAGTGTGTATTGTGTGAGATGGTGGCCACTTAAGTGTATTTAGAGGAAATGTGGCTGAACAAAAGTAACAATGTTGACAGTAGGAATGGGCGATATTTTACCGTTCACGATAAACCGTATAAATTCCCCACGGTAAGAATTTGTCATCTCGCGGTAAAAACGATAAATTCCCGTTGATGACGTTTTTGTGTAAAGCCTGACTTATGGTTCTGCGTTAAATGGTTAAATTAAAGTTTAAGATTAAGATTCCCAGAATATTCACATTTTTTGAGATAGGATATTTGAGTTTTCTTAAGCTGTAAGCCATGATCAGCAATATTAAAATAATAAAATGCTTGAAATATATCAGTTGATTTGTAATGAATCCAGAATGTATGATATTTTTGTTTTTTTAATTGCATTACAGAAAATCAAAATATTCAAATTTTCTGAGACAGTCCTGTATGCAGTCTGCAAAAAAACAGAGAGTGCAAAGGATGGCAATACAAGTAATTTATTATATATTATATATAACATATTATTATATATAACAGCTGCTGCTGAGGTCTCCACCAGAGTGGTGTAAAAATTGGTGTAGTTTAGTAGTATTTAGTATTCTTTTAGAGAAGTGATTTGGGGGCTCCAAAGACTGAATGTGGTGATAGATTTATAGTTAAAAAGAAGGTATTTTTTTTAATCGTCATTTTTATCGTTATCGGGATAAATGCCAGTGATACATTTTTTAGTCCATACCACCCATCCCTAGTTGACAGTGCCCTCGTAATTAACTAATGATTAAATGTTTTGTTGTATATTTTGCAGAGAAAACACATGAATCATCTAGAAAGATACAAAGCTCACACTTCAACTGCCCCTAAAAGAAAATCAGACAGAGCATCACCACAGCAAGTCCCAGGACCCAAACAAGCCAGATTATGGAGCAGCAGGCCAGTGTCCCAGGCCAGTGTCGATAAAAAAATCCTGAACTATATTGTGCAAGGTCTACATGCAACTAACACAGTGGAACAGCAGGGATTTATAGATCTGATACAACATCTCCAGCCTAATGTCAATGTCATGTCCCGCAACACAGTAGTCAACAGAATTCAAAAAGCCTCTCTTGAAATGAGAAACAATCTCAAAGCAGCAATGAGCAAAATTGACTTCATCGGTACCACAACAGATTGCTGGACAGCATACAGGCGTGGATTTCTTGGCGTAACAGCACATTGGATAGACCCTCAGAGTATGAAAAGACAGTGTGCTTCCCTAGCCTGTAAACAGATGACTGGGCCACACACCTTTTCTGCCCTTGCCAGCGCATTAAACGAAATTCACAGCAAATTCAACATCAGGGACAAAATTACACGCACCACGACTGACAACGGGTCCAATTTCATTAAGGCTTTTAAGCTGTATGGGCAAACTGATGAAAACAACAACCCAGGTCCTAGTGTCGAGAGAGATGAAGCCAAAGATGACCATGATGATGGGAGTGATGAAGAACCGGAGAATGATGGCATGGAGTTTGTTGAGGCTGGAGCGATTCTTGATGAGGATGACTGCCTGGAATACCAACTACCCAGACACCATCGCTGCGCTTGCCACCTTCTTAATTTGGTGTCAACTGTTGATGTTGAGGAGGCCAATGTCAACAGCACCTACAAGCGGGTTTCACGTTCAGCTTTTGCGAAGTATTGGGGACTTTGGAACAAAAGCGCAAGATCTACCACAGCAGCAGAGGTCATTGAAAAGGACTGCAAACTGCAGTTATTGAGGCCAAATGCAACAAGATGGAATTCCCTGTTCTTGGCAGTCGAGAGGATCATCAGAATTACAAGGGAGCAGGGAGAAGCAGCCATCACAGCTGTATGCAGCGCACTGAAGATAACCATGTATGTACCAACACTTTACTTTAATGCATGTCCTCTAATTACAGTATGTTTTACTAACTCATTGTGCAGGTGATTTGTAAAAGTTGTTATTTATTTAATTGAAGGTGTTTTCTGTTTCTCTGATTCAACAGGTTCACACCTGTTGAGCTTGCTTTCCTGGCCAAATACATGAAGACCATGGCCCCGGTGGCGAAGGCCCTGGATGTCCTGCAGGACGAGAAGAATGTGCAGATGGGCTGGTTGGTGCCAACAATCACAATACTCAAGAATAAGCTCCAAAACCTCCGCCTTTCCACCAAGTTCTGTAGGCCTTTAATTGATGCTCTACTAAAAGGCATTGAGAAGCGTTTTGGACACGTCTTCACAGAACCAGAGCTGATCGCTGCTGCAATTCTCGTGCCCAAATTCAAGACCAGCTGGACAAGTGACGACTACACCCTGAGACTCGGTAAGTTCTGCTTTTTTTAACAATAATACGGGTGGGTGGGGTACATTCATGGCTGAAACTGTTGGCCCCCTTCAGGATTATTTATTTATTTTTGAAGTTTTTTAAATAACCATATGAGGCTTTTATTATCCAAAGCAGCTGAAATGCAATGCAATGCATTGTAGAATTTTTCAGTGTTGTAATGTCAGTGTTTTTGTCTTTTCCCCATATTCATTAGGCCTTGACTACGTCAAAAGTCACTTGAAGGACCAAGCTGAGGGCATTCAAGCTGAGAGCTCGCCTTCTTATTCAGAAGAGGACTTCTTCTCTTCAATCAAACAGGCCAGTTTCCAAGAAGATGCCAAACAGCTGGAGACTTACCTAGGCTCCCCAGGTGATACCATGGATGCACTTAAGACTTTCCCAGCTATCTGCAACCTTGAGGCTCAACACTGCACTCCCAGCCTCAGCTGCATGTGAGAGACTGTTAAGTGTAGCGGGACTGATCTTCCGTCCAAGAAGGGCACGTATTGATCACAAGAACTTTGAGAATCAGCTTCTTTTGAGGCTCAACAAATCATTCTGGTAGTCTGATCGGGTATGCTGTCTTGATTGTCAGTTATGACAATGGGGAAACCATGTTATATGAAGTAGGATAGAAGTTTTTTTTTTTTTTTTTTTTTAATGGGACTAACATACTCTTAGTTTGAATGCAAATTTGTAGCACCCTCCTATTCTGTACCATTTTCAGAGCTTGTTAAGCGCTCTTAAGGGATTTGTATGTAGTGATGTAGAGCTCATTCTCATTTAAGTTTTGGTCTTGACTTGTCAGCTGTGACTGGTATGGGGTTCAGGGCTGAATTTTTCAGGCAGGAAGATTTTAAGTTTATTTTTGATGGGATGAACATGAATACCTCATACTACTGTTTGTAAAGAATCTCTCTCTCTCTCTCTCTCTCTCTCTCTCTCTCTCTCTCTCTCTCTCTCTCTCTCTCTCTCTATATATATATATATATATATATATATATATATATATATATATATATATATATATATATATATATATATATATATATATATATATATATATCTGTCTCTCTCTTTCTCTCTGTCTCTCTCTCTCTCTCTCTCTCTCTCTCTCTATATATATATATATATATATATATATATATATATATATATATATCTGTCTCTCTCTTTCTCTCTCTCTCTCTCTCTCTCTCTCTCTCTCTCTCTCTCTCTCTCTCTCTCTCTCTCTCTCTATATATATATATATATATATATATATATATATATATCTGTCTCTCTCTCTCTTAGCTGTCTCTTGAGAAAATGTTGAAAATTGAAATTTGTTGTTGTTTTTCCAACCTGGGCCCGGTTTTGAATACAATAAAGTTTGAGAAAGAACATGCTCCTTGAGTGACTTTGTCTTTGACAGTAATGGGTTAATGATTGTGTTGTATCTTGGGCCACTTGTAGAACTAATCAGTGTTTAAAATTGAGCTTTCAATTCATATAGTGGCATCTGGCTGTTTTTTTCAAAGGTTACTTTATACTTTTATACTTCAAGTAGTTTTTGGAGCACATACTTTTTACTTTTACTTGAGTAAAGAGGTCAAGTTGATACTTCAACTTTTACCAGAGTATTTTTAAACTGCAGTATCTATTCTTCTACTTAAGTAACAAATGTGTGTACTTTTGAAGCCACTGCTCAGAACAACACGCCAGTCAAACCCACCAACGTTCCCAAGAACCCCAGACAAAACTCGGGGAGCTGCAGATTACAGCAAACTTTTCAGTTGTATTTTTAACCTTCTTCTTACTGCAGTAACTGCAGTTATTGAGCATCGCCACATCAGCTCCCTCAGTTGTCCTGCAATTCAGCCGGTGATGAGCATAAACAGATATCCAGGCATGCCAGGGGTGCCAACTTCCACCATGCTTCAGCGTTCATGTGACCCGGGAGCTCAAACTGTCTGTGTGAAAAGCTGTTCGTCTTGTTGGAGGAGGCTGCTCTCAGATTTCTTGTCTTGTGCGTGTTTGGCATTTGCTGTGAATCATAATAAAAATCTCCCAGTGCAGTTATGTCCAACAGTTTGCTTTGATGTTGGTGTGAAACATGCAAAAACAGAGACATTTTCACGTCAGGCGCCTCAAATAGCGATGCACCACTCGGCCCACATCACTGTTGTAGCTCCGCCCACCCCCATCATCACTGTTGTAGCTCCACCCACCCCCCTCATCACTGTCGTAGCTCCGCCCACTCCCCCCTCATCACTGTTGTAGTTCCGCCCACCCCATCATCACTGTTGTAGCTCCGCCCACTCCGCCCTCATCACTGTTGTAGCTCCACCCACTCCCCCTCATCACTGTTGTAGCTCCACCCACTCCACCCTCATCACTGTTGTAGCTGTGCCAACTCCCCCCTCATCACTGTTGTAGCTCCGCCCACTCCCCCTCATCACTGTTGTAGCTCCACCCACTCCACCTCATCAAGGTTGTAGCTCCGCCCACTCCCCCCTCATCACTGTTACACCTCGTAACGGCTCATTACACCTCGTAACGGCTCGTTACACCTCGTAACATGTCTTTACACCTTGTAAGAGGTCGTTACACGTCGTAACGGGTCGTTACACGTCGTAATGTGTCGTCACATCGTAACGGGTCGTTACACATTGTAACGGGTCGTTACACCTCGTAAGGGGACGTTACACCTCGTAACGGCTCGTTACACCTCGTAACGGCTCGTTACACCTTGAAACGGCTCGTTACACCTCGCAACGGCTCATTACACGTCGTAACGGCTCGTTACACGTCGTAACAGGTCGTTACACCTCGTAACAAATAGTTATACCTCGTAACGGCTCTTTACACCTCGTAAGGGGTCGTTACACGTCGTAAGGGGTCGTTACACGTCGTAACGGGTCGTTACACGTCGTAACGGGTCGTTACACGTCGTAACGGGTTGTTACACGTCGTAACGGCTCGTTACATGTCGTAACAGGTCTTTACACCTCGTAATGTGTCGTCACGTCGTAACGGGTCGTTACACGTCGTAACGGGTCGTTACACATCGTAATGGGTCGTAGCCGGTCGTAACGGGTCGTAACGGGGCGTTACACCTCGTAACGCGTCGTTACACCTCGTAACGGGTCGTAAAGGGTAGTTACACATCGTAACGGGTCATTACACCTCGTAACAGGTCTTTACACCTCGTAATGTGTCGTCACGTCGTTTCACATCGTAACTGGTCGTTACACGTCGTAACGGGTCGTTACACGGCGTAACGGGTCGTTACATGTAACGGGTCGTTACAACTCATAACGGGTCGTAGCGGGTCGTAACGGGTCGTTACACGGCGTAACGGCTCGTTACACGGCGTAACGGGTCGTTACACCTCGTAACGGGTCGTTACACCTCGTAACGGGTCGTTATACCTCATAATGGGTCGTAACGGGTCGTAAAGGGTAGTTACACATCGTAACGGGTCGTTACACTTCGTAACGGGTCATTACACCTCGTAATGGGTCGTCACGTCGTTACACCTCGTAATGGGTCGTCACTTCGTTACACCTCGTAATGGGTCGTCACGTCGTTACACCTCGTAATGGGTCGTCACGTCGTAACGGGTCGTTACACGTTATAACGGGTCGTCACACGTCGTAACGGGTCGTAACGGGTCGTAACACGTCGTAACACGTCGTAACGGGTCGTTACACCTCTTAACGGGCCGTTACACCTGTTAACGTGTCGTTACACCTCGTAACGGCTCGTTACACCTCTTAACGTGTCGTTACACCTCGTAAAAGGTCTTCACACCTCGTAAGGGGTCGTTACACGTCGTAACGGGTCGTTACATGTCGTAACGGGTCGTTACATGTCGTAACGGGTCGTTACACGTCGTAACGTGTTGTAACGGCTCATTACACCTCGTAACGTGTCGTTAAACCTCATAACAGGTCTTCACACCTGGTAAGGGGTCGTTGCACGTCGTAACGGGTCGTTACATGTCGTAACGGGTCGTTACATGTCGTAACGGGTCGTTACACGCCGTAACGGGTCGTTACACGTAACGGGTCGTTACACGTCGTAACATGTCGTTACACGTCGTTACACGTCGTAACGTGTTGTAACGGCTCGTTACACCTCATAACGGCTCATTACACCTTGTAACGTGTCGTTTATACGTCGTAACGTGTCGTAACGTGTCGTAACGGCTCGTTACACCTCGTAACGTGTCGTTACACCTCGTAACAGGTATTCACACCTCGTAAGGGGTCGTTACACGTCGTAACGGGTCGTTACATGTCGTAACGGGTCGTTACATGTCGTAACGGGTCGTTACATGTCGTAACGGGTCGTTACATGTCGTAACGTGTTGTAACGGCTCATTACACCTCGTAACGTGTCGTTAAACCTCATAACAGGTCTTCACACCTGGTAAGGGGTCGTTGCACGTCGTAACGGGTCGTTACATGTCGTAACGGGTCGTTACATGTCATAACGGGTCGTTACACGCCGTAACGGGTCGTTACACGTTGTAACGGGTCGTTACACGTCGTAACATGTCGTTACACGTCGTTACACGTCGTAGCGTGTTGTAACGGCTCGTTACACCTCATAACGGCTCATTACACCTTGTAACGTGTCGTTTATACGTCGTAACGTGTCGTAACGGCTCGTTACACCTCGTAACGTGTCGTTACACCTCGTAACAGGTCTTCACACCTCGTAAGGGGTCGTTACACGTCGTAATGGGTCGTTACACGCCGTGACGGGTCGTTACACGCCGTAACGGGTCGTTACACGTCGTAACATGTCGTTACACATCGTAGCATGTCGTAACGGCTCGTTACACATCGTAACGGCTCGTTACACCTCATAACGGCTCGTTACACCTCGTAACGGGTCATTACACGTCGTAACGGGTCGTTACACCTCGTAACGTGTCGTTACACCTCGTAACGTGTCGTTACACCTCGTAACAGGTCTTCACACCTCGTAAGGGGTCGTGACACGTCGTAACGGGTCGTTACACGTTGTAACGGGTCGTTACATGCCGTAACGGCTCGTTACACTTCGTAACGTGTCGTTACACCTCGTAACAGGTCTTCACACCTTGTAAGAGGTCGTTACACGTCGTAACGGGTCGTTACACGCCGTAATGTGTCGTCACATCGTAACGGGTCGTTACACGTCGTAACGGGTCGTTTACACGTCGTAACGGGTCGTTACACGTTGTAACGGGTCGTTACACCTCGTAAGGGGACGTTACACCTCGTAACGGATCGTTACACCTCGTAACGGCTCGTTACACGTCGTAACGGGTTGTTACACGTCGTAAGGGCTCGTTACATGTCGTAACAGGTCTTTACACCTCGTAATGTGTCGTCACGTCGTTACACGTCGTAACGGGTCGTTACACGTCGTAACGGGTCGTTACACATCGTAACGGGTCGTAGCCGGTCGTAACGGGTCGTAGCGGGTCGTAACGGGTCGTTACACCTCGTAACAGGTCTTTACACCTCGTAATGTGTCGTCACGTCGTTTCACATCGTAACTGGTCGTTACACGTCGTAACGGGTCGTTACACCTCATAACGGGTCGTAGCGGGTCGTAACGGGTCGTTACATGGCGTAACGGGTCGTTACACATCGTAACGGGTCGTAGCTGGTCGTAACGGGTCGTAGCGGGTCGTAACGGGGCGTTACACCTCGTAACGCGTCGTTACACCTCGTAACGGGTCGTAAAGGGTAGTTACACATCGTAATGGGTCGTTACACGTTGTAACGGGTCGTTACACGTCGTAACATGTCGTTACACGTCGTTACACGTCGTAGCGTGTTGTAACGGGTCGTTACACCTCATAACGGCTCATTACACCTTGTAACGTGTCGTTTATACGTCGTAACGTGTCGTAACGGCTCGTTACACCTCGTAACGTGTCGTTACACCTCGTAACAGGTCTTCACACCTCGTAAGGGGTCGTTACACGTCGTAATGGGTCGTTACACGCCGTGACGGGTCGTTACACGCCGTAACGGGTCGTAACATGTCGTTACACATCGTAGCGTGTCGTAACGGCTCGTTACACATCGTAACGGCTCGTTACACCTCATAACGGCTCGTTACACCTCGTAACGGGTCATTACACGTCGTAACGGGTCGTTACACCTCGTAACAGGTCTTCACACCTCGTAAGGGGTCGTGACACGTCGTAACGGGTCGTTACACGTTGTAACGGGTCGTTACATGCCGTAACGGCTCGTTACACTTCGTAACGTGTCGTTACACCTCGTAACAGGTCTTCACACCTTGTAAGAGGTCGTTACACGTCGTAACGGGTCGTTACACGCCGTAATGTGTCGTCACATCGTAACGGGTCGTTACACGTCGTAACGGGTCGTTACACGTCGTAACGGGTCGTTACACGTTGTAACGGGTTGTTACACCTCGTAAGGGGACGTTACACCTCGTAACGGATCGTTACACCTCGTAACGGCTCGTTACACGTCGTAACGGGTTGTTACACGTCGTAAGGGCTCGTTACATGTCGTAACAGGTCTTTACACCTCGTAATGTGTCGTCACGTCGTTACACGTCGTAACGGGTCGTTACACGTCGTAACGGGTCGTTACACGTCGTAACGGGTCGTTACACATCGTAACGGGTCGTTACACATCGTAACGGGTCGTAACCGGTCGTATCGGCTCGTTACACGTCGTAACGGCTCGTTACACATCGTAACGGCTCGTTACACCTCATAACGGCTCGTTACACCTCGTAACGGGTCATTACACGGCGTAACGGGTCGTTACACCTCGTAACAAGTCGTTACACCTCATAACAGATCTTTACACCTCGTAAGGGGTGGCGGTCATCCGGGACTCATAGAACCTTAGTTACAGTCGTAACTTTTCGTTCTATTTCGTCCCTACTGACCGCCAGGCGGTGCTGTAAGCACTGGATGACCAATACCAACAATGTCACGCAGAATCCCGGTCACCTACCTCACTGACCAGGGGTAGAAGAGAGGCTTTTGTGTGAAAAGCATCCAGATATAACAGACATTATTTGTAGTAATGTTTATCTTTGTTTATTTGTTTGCAGTCTTACAAAAATAACTGATTGAACTGGAGAGAAATACAAGAAATAAAACTGAGGACCAAAAGAGAAGAAATCCTCAAACTAAATAATTTCTTCAGCCTCTCCTTTTCTTCAGAATGTTAGCTATCTGTCTAGTTGTACAAGCTGAAACGTACTGCGAGGACAGAATAGTAAGAAAACAGTAATACTACAAGTTCAATAAAGAGCAGTTCAACTTCCACACTGAATTCATCGCTACATACCTGTCGACCCTCAAGCAGCCGTTATGGATGGAAAGCAGGGTACAGAAGATGAACATCAGTCTCTGGAGACTAGATCTAAAGTCCAAACTTCTAAGACATCGGGAAGCACAAGTAGTAAATCATCAGCAAGCTCTGCTGCACTTAAGGCTCGAGCAAAAGCCGAAGCTGCCCGCACACAGGCTAAGAAAGAAGCAGAGATGATGGTGGAAGAAGCAACATTAAAGGCGAAAATGCACATGTTAAAGATGGAAAAGAATGCAGCTACAGCTGCAGCGGAGGAAGCAGTGTTTGTGGCCGCTGTGGAAAATGTGGAGATAGAAAGTCTGTACGACATCGACCTACCACTCGCACCACTCAACGCTGCACAACGTACAAACGAGTATGTTTTGCAACACAGCCAAGATGCATCAGAGAGGATGTCTACGTACACATGTTCACAACCTGCAGTAGAGAACATAAAACAAGAAGGAGGTGACGCCAGAGTTGACACCAGAAATACTTACCTGAAATCAGCTCCTGAGGGTGTTAACTTCCGGCCAACAGTGAGTACTATGCAATATACTCCAGCGTACGTCGCTCCTGTGAAAACTGTGTCAAAGAGACATTTAGATTTACATGTAAATTCAGCCCACCTGAATCAACCTACACAATACCAAAGATGGGAACCTGACAGATCTTCAAATCAGAATGCAGCTATGCCAGATGTTGCAAAATACCTGATGAGACGAGAGGTGGTCACATCTGGTTTAAGGAAGTTTGATGACCACCCAGAGAATTACTGGGCTTGGAAAACGTCCTTTCATGACATCACGGGTGAACTTACCTTAACTCCAAGAGAGGAGTTAGACCTCCTGATTCAGTGGCTAGGACCGGATTCTAGAGAACAAACCATAAGAATCCGAGCCATACACAGCCACAACACAGCTGCAGGGCTAAACATGATGTGGCAAAGACTAGAAGAGACTTATGGAACTCCGGAGGCAGTCGAACATTCTCTCTTTAAGAGGGTCGAAGAATTCCCTAAAATCTCAAACAGAGACAATGTGAAATTGAGAGAGCTGGGAGACCTTCTACTTGAACTTGATTATGCAAAAGCAGGAGGTTACCTACCTGGATTAGCATATCTCGATACATCACGTGGAGTGAATCCTATTCTAGAAAAACTCCCATACAGTCTTCAAGAAAAGTGGATTATACAGGGGTCAAAGTACAAAGAACAGAATCGTGTTCCCTTTCCACCTTTCGGCTTCTTTTCACAGTTTGTGTGCAGCCAAGCCAAAATTAGAAACGACCCCAGCTTCATGATTTCCCAAGCTAACTACTCAAGTCCCAACAAACCAGAAAGACCCACACAATTCAGCAACAAATTAACAGTGTCGGTGAAAAAGACTGGAGTGTTTTCTGAAGAGAAGGTGGCTCCTACAGGCCCTGTTGGAAAAGTGGCCGTAGATCCAGAACGACAGTGCCCTCTACACAACAAGCCTCATGCACTGAGAAAATGCCGCACCTTTCGTAGCAAGCCTATAGAGGAGCGCAAAAGCTACCTGAAAGAAAACAACATATGCTTCAAGTGTTGTGGGTCAACCAAACATAGAGCTAAAGACTGTGACAAGGAAATTGTTTGTGAAGAATGTCACAACAAGACTCACATATCAGCTCTACATACTGGTCCAGCACCATGGGCCTCAGAAGTCCCACCGAAGCAAGGCGAGGAGAACGAGACACGTGAAACTCCTCAAGAGACCCCTTCTGAAACTCCTACAATAACATCAAAGTGCACAGAGGTTTGTTGGGGGAAAACCAACGCCAAATCCTGCTGCAAAATCTGTCTAGTTAAAGTCTACCCTGTAGAGCATCCAGAAAAAGCAATTCAGACATATGCAGTGTTAGATGACCAGAGTAATCGTTCACTCGCACGCTCTGAATTCTTCAACCAGTTCAACCTCAAGGAAAAAGCGTCTCCATACTTATTAAAGACCTGCTCCGGTGTTATGGAAACCTCCGGAAGGAGAGCAACAGACTTTGTGGTGGAATCCTACGCCGGCAAGACCAAACTCAAACTGCCAACTCTTATTGAGTGTGAAATGATCCCTGATGACAAAGAAGAAATCCCCACACCTCAAATAGCGCAGTATTTCCCTCACCTGAAACATGTAGCAGATAAGATACCACCGCTGAATGAAAAGGCTCAGATTCTCATCCTGCTTGGAAGGGACATTTTACAAGTACACAAAGTAAGACAACAGTACAACGGAGACAACGATGACCCCTATGCTTAACGTCTTGACCTTGGATGGGTCATCGTAGGTGATGTTTGCCTAGACAGAACTCACAAACCACCCAGTGTCAGAGTGTACAAGACACACACACTGCTGAATGGACAGACATCCATGTTAAGTCCCTGTCCTAACAAAATTCAAGTGAAGGAGACACTTCATACAAAAAACACTCATCAACAAAACACAAAGAATACATTCCAAGAAGAGGAGACAGAGAAGCTTGGAGCCACAGTATTCGACAGAACTCCTGATGATGAGAAAACATCTCTGTCAGTAGATGATCAAACCTTCCTGGATATTATAGACAGGGAGGTTTTCACGAATAACGAGAACAGCTGGGTAGCGCCGCTAACATTCTGTAAAGCCCGCCGCCGTCTTCCTAACAACAGGAAGCAGGCCCTGCAACGACTCCTTTCCCTCCGTCGAACACTGGACAAGCGCCCAGACATGAAAGAACATTTCTTGGAGTTCATGAAACAGGTATTTGAAAACAACCAAGCAGAACCAGCACCACAATAAGAGGAACATCAGGAAAGGTGGTACTTACCACTATTTGGAGTCTACCATCCTCCGTAGTAAAGACACTGCCCAGCAAGGACAACAAAGTCTGCAAGGTCGAGGTCAAGGTCGTGAGACAGGGGACTCAGAAAACCTACACAAGACCCATCTCAGAACTTGTCTTCCTTTTGTCTAAGGACTCTTCAGTGGATGGACATTCTGATATAGAGTAACAGGATTTACAAATTGTAAATAATAATTGATGTTATTTCCTTTAATAGTTTGGTTATTTTAACTACTGTTTGAATAGTCATGATATTAGTTGTGGTATTTAGTATACCAGGCGAGGAGTGTTCCGCCCTGCGGTGAACTAGTAACGTTCCTAGTCTGACCGTTTTCTGAGACAGACGCGTGCAGCTCCGGCGACGTTAACGGTTACCTATGCCAACGGGGCTAGAAAACGCAGCATGAAAACAGTTACAAGTTGTCTCTCAAACGGAGCTTGGTAAATCTTTGTTTGTAAGTAATGACATGTTATATTGTTAAGTATACTATGATTTGTAGTGTACACACTTACTTACAGTTCAAGTTTGGTTTTTATTTGTCCACCAGAGCTCCAGTTAGTCTGTCACAGCCGATTTAGCTGGTTTTATTTATCTGTTTAATAGTTAAGTAATAGCGTTAGAAAAAGTGACATTAATGTTATTACTGCTTATGTTTGTTTCCATTTTACTATGTAAATATGTTTGTGTGAAAAGCATCCAGATATAACAGACATTATTTGTAGTAATGTTTATCTTTGTTTATTTGTTTGCAGTCTTACAAAAATAACTGATTGAACTGGAGAGAAATACAAGAAATAAAACTGAGAACCAAAAGAGAAGAAATCCTCAAACAAAATAATTTCTTCAGCCTCTCCTTTTCTTCAGAATGTTAGCTATCTGTCTAGTTGTACAAGCTGAAACGTACTGCGAGGACAGAATAACAGGTAAGTGGTTTGGTGAGTCCAATAATGAAAGGAGTTACTCAAATCAACTATATAGACTTTTCTGACGTTTTCAATAGCTTGCCTTAAAAAACAGAAGGTAAAACAGTGTTATCACAGAAATCCCTTTTTGGCTGTTTCTCAGCGAGAAACAGTTATTTTGAACCTGAAACACAGGTCTGCCAATCTAAAAATGATCAAAATGGCTTAGCAATGATGCGGCCTGCCTTTTGCACATGTTTTTCCTGGCTTTACTTCAGGCACAACAATTTGCCTCTTCCACTAATATCTCTAACTCCAACTCGTCAAATTTCATTTTGCGCTCGCAAAAGACACGCAACACCTCATTTAAATACTGAGGTTTGCACCTGTTATCAATTGCGCACGCAATCTTAGTTGATCACCCGCAAAACACACAACAACAGCACGTGCAAACTTTTTCAGTGCACACGCAATTTAGTACTCTTTATTTAGGATCTTAGTAAATCGGGCCCTTAGTTGGAACTTTGAAAACTTTCTAAGTGGTTTGGTGAGTCCAATAATGAAAAGAGTCACTCTTTCAATAGCTTGCCTTAAAAAATCAGAAGGTAAAACAGTTTTTTCACAGAAATCCGCTTTTTAGCTGTTTCTTACCGAGAAACGATCATTTTGAACCTGAAGCACAGGTAAGTGGTTTGGTGAGTCCAATAATGAAAGGAGTCACTCAAATCAACTATATAGACTCCCTCCTTCAATTTTCTGACGTTTTCAATAGCTTGCCTTAAAAAATCAGAAGTTAAAACAGTGTTTTCACAGAAATCCGCTTTTTAGCTGTTTCTTAGCGAGAAACCATCATTTTGAAACTGAAGCACAGGTAAGTGGTTTGGTGAGTCCAATAATGAAAGGAGTCACTCAAATCAACTATATAGACTCCCTCCTTCAATTTTCTGACGTTTTCAATAGCTTGCCTTCAAAAATCAGAAGGTAAAACATTGTTTTCACAGAAATACGCTTTTTAGCTGTATCGCAGCCAGAAACGATCATTTTGAACCTGAAACACAGGTAAGTGGTTTGGTGAGTCCAATAATGAAAGGAGTCACTCAAATCAACTATATAGACTCCTTCCTTCAATTTTCTGGTGTTTTCAATAGCTTGATTTAAAAAATCAGAAGGTAAAATAGTGTTTTCACAAAAATCCGCTTTTTAGCTGTATCTCAGCCAGAAACGATCATTTTGAACCTGAAACACAGGTAAGTGGTTTGGTGAGTCCAATAATGAAAGGAGTTACTCAAATCAACTATATAAACTCCCTCCTTCAATTTTCTGACATTTTCAATAGCTTACCTTGAAAAATCAGAAGGTAAAAATGTGTTATCACAGAAATCCGCTTTTTGGCTCTTTCTCAGCGAGAAACAGTCATTTTGAACCTGAAACACTGTAAGTGTTTTGGTGAGTCCAAAAATGAAAGGAGTCACTCAAATCAACTATATAGACTCCTTTCTTCAATTTTCTGATGTTTTCAATAGCTTGCCTTAAAAAATCAGAAGGTAAAACAGTGTTATCACAGAAATCCACTTTTTGGCTGTTTCTTAGCGAGAAACGATTATTTTGAACCTGAAACACAGGTAAGTGGTTTGGTGAGTCCAACAATGAAAGGAGTCCATCCATCCATCCATCCATCGTCCGCCACTTTATCCGTTCCCGGGTCGCGGGGGCAGCAGCCTCAGCAGAGATGCCCAGACTTCCTTCACCCCAGACACTTCCTCCAGCTCCTCCGGGGGGAGTCCGAGGCGCTCCCAGGCCAGCCGAGAGACATAGTCTCTCCAGCGTGTCCTTGGTCTGCCCCTGGGTCTCCTCCCGGTGGGACATGCCTGGAACACCTCCCTAGGGAGGCGTCCAGGAGGCATCCGGTACAGATTCCCAAGCCACCTCAGCTGACTCCTCTCAATGTGAAGGAGCAGCGGCTCGACTCCGAGCTCCTCCCGGGTAACCGAACTCCTCACCCTATCTCTAAGGGAGCGTCCAGCCACGCTGCGGAGGAAACTCATCTCGGCCGCTTGTATCCGCGATCTTGTCCTTTCGGTCACTACCCAAAGTTCATGACCATAGGTGATGGTAGGTGCGTAGATTGACCGGTAAATCGAGAGCTTCGCCTTTCGACTCAGTTCCCTCTTCACCACGACGGTCCGGTACATCGACCGCATAACTGCGGACGCTGCACCGATCCGTCTGTCAATCTCCCGCTCCATCGTTCCCTCACTCGTGAACAAGATCCCGAGATACTTGAACTCCTCCAACTGGGGCAGGACTTCCCCAGGGTTCAGGGTTTATGTTTATGTTTATGTGTATGTTTATGTTCATGTTCTGGATCTCTGGAAAGCGTCTAGAGACAACATCTGTTGTATTAGACGCTATACAAATAAAATTGAATTGAATTGAATTGAAAACTTCCCCACCCGCCCGGAGAAGGCACGCCACCCTTTCCCGGTGGAGAACCATGGCCTCGGTCTTGGCTGATTCTCATCACCGTTGCACTCGGCTGCAAACCGCCCCAGCGCATGCTGAAGGTCCCGGTCCGAAGAAGCCAACAGGACAACATCATCTGCAAAAAGCAGAGATGAAATCCTGAGGTTCCCAAACCCTCCGGCCCCTGGCTGCGCCTAGAAATCCTGTCCATTAAAATTATGAACAGGACCGGTGACAAAGGGCAGCCCTGCCAGAGTCCAACATGCACCGGGAACAAGTCTGACTTACTGCCAGCAATGCGAACCAGACTCCTACTCCGATCATGCAGAGACCGGACAGCCCTTAATAGAGGGCCCCGGACTCCATACTCACTGAGCACCCCCCACAGGATGGCACGAGGGACACGGTCAAATGCCTTCTCCAGATCCACAAAGCACATGTAGACTGGTTGGGCAAATTCCCATGAACCCTTGAGCACCCTGCGGAGGGTATAGAGCTGGTCCAGTGTTCCGCGACCGGGACGAAAACCGCATTGTTCCTCCTGAATCCGAGGTTCAACTATCGGCCGTAATCTCCTCTCCAGTACCCTGGAGTAGACTTTCCCGGGGAGGCTGAGAAGTGTGATCCCCCTGTAGTTGGAAAACACTCTCCGGTCCCCCTTTTTAAACAGAGGGACCACCACCCCGGTTTGCCACTCCAGCGGTACTGTCCCCTTCCTCCATGCGATGTCGCAGAGGCGTGTCAGCCAAGACAGCCCTACGACATCCAGAGACTTGAGGTACTCAGGGCGAATCTCATCCACCCCCGGTGCCCTGCCACTGAGGAGCTTACGAACTACCTCAGTGACCTCGGCTTGGGTGATGGATGAGCACGCCCCAGAGTCCACACTCTCTGCTTCCTCAGTGGAAGGCATGTCAGTCGGGTTGAGGAGATCCTCGAAGTATTCCTTCCACCGTCCGACGATGTCCCCAGTCGAAGTCAACAGCTCCCCACCCGCACCATAAACGGTGCCGGCAGAGTACTGCTTCCCCCTTCTGAGGCGCCGAACAGTCCTCCAGAATTTCCTCGAGGCCGACCGAAAGTCTTCCCCCATGGCCTCCCCGAACTCCTCCCAGACCCCGGTTTTTGCCTCCAGGACCGCCCGAGCCGCGGCTCGCTTGGCCTGCCAGTACCCATCTACTGCGTCAGGAGTCCCACCGGCCAACATAGCCCGGTAGGACTCCTTCTTCAGTCTGACGGCATCCTGTACTTCCGGTGTCCACCACCGGGTTTTAGGATTGCCGCCACGACAGGCACCGGAGACCTTGCGACCACAACGTCGAGCCGCCGCGTCGACAATGGAGGCAGAGAACATGGTCCACTCGGACTCAATGTCCCCCGCCTCCCCCGGGATCTGAGAGAAGCTCTCCCGGAGGTGGGAGTTGAAGATGTCCCTGACAGAGGGCTCGGCCAGATGTTCCCAACACACCCTCACAATCCGTTTGGGTCTGCCCGGTCTGTCCAACCTCCTCCTCCGCCAGCGCATCCAACTCACCACCAGGTGGTGATCAGTTGACAGCTCAGCCCCTCTCTTCACCCGAGTGTCCAAGACTTGCGGCCGAAGGTCAGATGAAACGACAACAAAGTCGATCATTGACCTCCGGCCTAGGGTGTCCTGGTGCCACGTGCACTGATGGACACCTTTATGCCTGAACATGGTGTTCGTTATGGACAAACTGTGACTAGCACAGAAGTCCAACAACAAAACACCGCTCGGGTTCAGATCGGGGAGGCCATTCCTCCCAATCACGCCTCTCCAGGTATCACTGTCATTGCCCACGTGAGCGTTGAAGTCCCCCAGTAGAACAATGGAGTCCCCAGTTGGAGCACTATCAAGTACTCCTCCCAGGGACCCCAAGAAGGCCGGGTACTCTGCACTGCTGTTCGGCCCGTAGGCACAAACAACAGTGAGAGACCTTTCCCCGACCCGAAGGCGCAGGGAAGCGACCCTCTCGTTCACCGGGGTGAACTCCAACACATGGCGGCTGAGCTGGGGGGCTATTGTAACGGGTCCCAAGCTGGACCGGGTACCACGTCACAGTATTGATTTGGTTGGATCATTGTCTCGCCGTAAACGGTCTCTGAGAAAACAGAGGTAAAGATCACAGGCATTAAAACAATGAACCATTCGTGTTGCGTTCAAAAACTCCTCTGACTTTATTTACAATAATGCAATCATAAACCAATCAACCAACAAAATATTTCAAAAACCTGCAATAATATCTCTTTCAAAACCTATTGACATCAGTGCAAATTGAGAATAATAGAAAATAAAATAATATCCAAATACGCATCGACATCAGTGCAAATTGAGAATAATAGAAAATAAAAGAATATCCAAATACGCATCGACATCAGTGCAAATTGAGAATAATAGAAAATAAAAGCATATTCAAATACGTATCGACATCAGTGCAAATTGAGAATAATAGAAAATAAAAGAATATTCAATATACGCATCGACATCAGTGCAAATTGAGAATACTAGAAAATAAAAGAATATTCAAATACGCATCAACAATAATAAATGCAAAGCTTACAAAAACCTTCATCTAAATATATATAACTGTCAAGTAACCAGGCCATGGTCAACTTCATCCAGGTTCCCCCGAAGACAGTCTGCGACCCGGCCACAGTGAGGGTAGGCAGAGACAATGTTGTTATCCCGGCAGGAAGTACTGTACATGTGTGGTGCCGAGTCCCTTCTAACTTTGACACCTCAGACCCCCTTATCCTGTATGAACCTGCAGATGAGAACCCTGTTCTAGGACAGTTAAGTGTGGGAGAAGGCGTCCTGGAAATCCGCCACACACGTCAGCCCCATGTTAAGGTGCCCATCTCCAACCACTCAAAGCATGATGTCACCCTGCCAAAGCGGACCTCCCTAGGTGTCATCCAGCACGTCATCAAAGTCATCGAAGCTGACAACGCAGAGCCACAGGTGAGAGCAGCAGTAGGGTTTAACACCATCTCCCCCAGTGTGACCTCCAGCGAACCCTGGTTGCCGCCGGTCGACATCAGTCACCTGGACCCTGAACAGCAGCAGGCAGTGGAGAGAGTGCTGCGTGAGGAGTCTGGGGCCTTCTCACGAGACAGTAGTGACATCGGTTGCATTCCCTCGCTACAGATGGAGGTCAGACTCAAAGACGACATCCCAGTGCAGAAGGCCTACGCATCGATCCCGAAACCACTCTATAAAGAGGTGAAGGAATATGTTCAGGACCTGATAGTAAAAGGATGGATCGTCAAATCCCAATCCCCCTATGCAGCCCCTGTCATATGTGTGAGGAAGAAGGATGGGACGCTGCGCCTGTGTATCGACTACCGGCTCCTCAACAACAAGACCGTGCCAGACCGGCACCCCCTCCCCCGCATACAGGATCTCACCGACTCACTGGGAGGATATGGCTGGTTCTCGATCCTCGACCAGGGCAAGGCCTATCACCAAGGCTTTATGGCAGAAGGATCAAGGTACATGACAGCGTTCACGACCCCGTGGGGACTGTACGAGTGGGTCAGAATCCCCTTTGGCCTATCCAACGCCCCAGCAGCATTTCAAAGGAGCATGGAGGAGATGCTTAACACACTCCGAGATGAATGCTGCATTCCCTACCTAGATGACGTTTTGTGCTTCTCAAAGTCCTTCGACGAACATGTGCAAGTGCTGCGTAAAGTCCTCCAAGCTCTCCAGCGCCACGGCGTAAAATTAAAGCCAGAGAAGTGTGAGCTGTTCCGGAAAGAAGTTCGCTATGTTGGCCGGTTGGTGTCTGCAGAAGGGGTTAGAGTGGATCCCAAAGACCTGGAGGCTGTGCGAGTACTAAAACACAGAGCACCAAAGACCATCGGAGACGTCAGACAAGTACTAGGCTTCCTGAGCTACTACAGAAGCTACGTGCAAGACTTCTCACGGATTGCCCAGCCCCTGTATGACCTGCTCAAGGTACAGTCTGACAGCTCCCCGTCTAAACCCTCACGAGGGAAATCCAAATACCCTCAGCAGTCCTCTCGTACCCCAGTCGAGTGGAACGAGAAACACCAGCAGATCCTGGAGCGTCTGGTCGACATGTTGATGGAACCCCCGGTGCTGGCGTACCCCGACTTTGATCAACCCTTCACACTTCACACGGATGCGTCACAGAAAGGTCTCGGAGCAGTACTTTACCAGCACCAGGACGGAAGACTCAGAGTGATCGCCTACGGCTCACGCACGTTGACCCCAGCGGAACAGAACTACCATCTACACAGCGGTAAGCTGGAGTTCCTGGCGTTAAAGTGGGCGATATGTGACAAATTCAGAGACTACTTATTCTACGCCCCTCACTTCACTGTCTTCACGGACAATAATCCGCTCACATATGTCCTAAGTACCGCCAAGCTCAACGCAGTAGGACACCGGTGGGTGGGACAGCTTGCCGATTTCAGCTTCGACATCAGGTACCGACCAGGCAAAATTAACATCGATGCCGACACCCTCTCCCGTTGTCCCCTCGACATCGACACCCTCATGACAGAGTACTCGGAGGAGCTGACAGACGAGGCTGTGTGTACTGTATGGGAAGGAACCCGAAGAGCCCAGCAACGAGACATCGCCTGGGTCGCAGCGCTCAACCTGACATCCCAAACCCAACCTCACATGGAACCACTGCAGGCGATTAGCCACGATGAACTGTTAAGAGAACAGAGAGCAGACACTGCAATCAGAAAAGTGATGGAGTTAAAGGAGAACAACACACCACCGACAGAGTGCAACAAACGTGACTGTGACACAGACACCATGAGGCTGCTGCGAGAGTGGAGCAAGCTGCACATAGAAGATGGATTGCTGTACAGGAAGACCATAGGACGGAGACAACTGGTCTTGCCTGCCATCTACAGACAACTAGCTCTCACCTACCTGCACAACAACATGGGCCATGTCGGTGTGGAAAAAGTCCTGACTCTAGCAAGAGAGCGCTTCTACTGGCCCTTCATGAAAAAGGAGATTGAAGAATACGTCACCAGAAAATGCCCTTGTCTGAAACAGAAGAAGCCAGCCGTACACGAAAGAGCGCCGATGGGCACTCGAGTTACATCGAACTCTCCCCTTGAACTGGTGTGTATCGACTTCCTTCACCTGGAGCCTTCCCGAGGCGGATGTGAGTACATTCTCGTCGTCATCGATCACTTCACCAGGTTTGCCCAGGCCTACCCCACCCGCAACAAAGCTGGCAAGACAGCGGCCGACAGACTGTTCAATGACTTTATCCCCAGATTTGGATACCCGTCTCGCCTCCACCATGACCAGGGCCGGGAATTTGAGAACGAGTTGTTCAAGTCACTGCGACAGTTAGCCGGTGTGGGACACTCCAGAACCTCCCCCTATCACCCCCAAGGTAACCCTGTAGAGAGACTGAACCGCACACTGCTACAGATGCTCAGGACCCTGGGAGAGAAAGAAAAAGAGAACTGGAAAGATCACCTGCCGCAAGTAGTCCACGCATATAATTGCACGAAGCACGAAGCCACCGGCTTCTCTCCATATTACTTGCTCTATGGCCGGCATCCACGTCTCCCTGTCGACCTGCTATTTGGTCTCTTAACAGATGAAGAGGATGGGACCCACAGGGGATACGCTGCGAAGTGGGCAGGAAAAATGACCGAAGCCTATCGCATCGCCAACGCAAACAGCCAGCAGTCCAGCTCTAAAGGGAAGAAATACTATGACAAGAGGAGCAGGGGAGTGATTCTTCAGCCTGGAGACAGAGTCCTCGTGCGTAACCTCAGTGAGAGAGGCGGTCCTGGTAAGCTGAGACCCTACTGGAGCAGACCATCTACATTGTGAAGGAGCAGGTTGGAGATAACCCTGTCTACAAAGTAGCCCCTGAGACAGGAAGCCGTGCTACTCGCACTCTGCACAGAAACCTGCTGTTACAAGTGAATGACCTGCCGATAGAGCCACAACAGAAGCCTGTCATCACTACCCGTGAGTCACAGAAGAGAGCTAAGAGACACTCAGAACCACCAGCACCGACACAGAGTCCAGTCACAAGTGACTCTGAAGAAGAGGAGGGAGTCTGTCGCTACTGGCTGTGGATACCTGCAGGGAACCCCCAGACCCGCCGCCACATACCAGATCAAAGTGTGTATCAAAAGCCACAGAGAGAAAGTGGTACAGAAGAGAACCAGGGAGTGCACAGTGTGGCTGAACAGGACCTGGAACAGCCTCAGCCCGACGACAACCCAGAAATAGCCCCACCTGAAGTAATAGACTTGGAGGAAGACATCCCACAGCCTCATCCTGACCGACAACCGCCTCTGAGACAATCTACCAGGGCGAGACGGCCTGGCTATGTGTTCACCTACCCCTCCCTGGGCCAACCAGTCTACCAGCCCCGTCCCACTGTGAATGCAGTTGGACTCCAGCCGATGCAGTGGCCCCAGCTGTGCTATTCCTACCCCCTTCCCTTTCAACCCCCCATGCCCCCCTCCATCACTCACTACCCTTTTGCACACACTACATACCCCATTCATTGTTTCTGAACTGAACTGAAACACAACACAGATGCTACGCATACTTTCCACGCACGCACTCATATTCATATACACCCCAGAAGTGCCATGGACGACACACAGTGGAGACGTTCGGTACCTACCTAAGAAGAACTTTTATTATTTTTCATACGCGCTGTTGGTTACAAGAAGTTTGGACTTTGGGTTTTCTAGTTAAGGTCAAGTGTCAGGAGCCACTTCTGTTTGTCGGGGAGTGTGTGAGACCCTCACAATTAGTGGAGTAGTTTTATTCTTTTTTTTCTTGAAAATGTAACGCACTTAAGACTCAAAGTATTAGTCTGTACATTGATTATTTTTTTATTCAATTGTTAGTCTGTACATTTATTATTTTTTTATTCAAATGGTTATTCAACCAAGTAACACCAATGGTTATCCACTATATATCATTAGGATGGGAAACGGAACCTTTCTGTGGTGCTGCGTGGTGCTTCCTCTATAGGTCCGGGTATTTCCGTTCCCTCCTCAGAGGAGTTTTTGAACGCAACACGAATGGTTCATTGTTTTAATGCCTGTGATCTTTACCTCTGTTTTCTCAGGTTAGTAAAATGTGAAAACCACATAAACTTGTCCCCTAAGGTTCGGTAGCCCATGTGAAGTGACCGAGAGATCGTCGGTGACGTTTTGGGTGCTTTAAGTGCCGTTTAAGACACGTTAACTCGCGGGCTTTGTCGCGGCAGTTTAACATGGTGTCAAGCAGCTGCAGTAGCTGTCCAGACACACAAGATGGCGCCACAAAATGAATGTAGAAAGAAATGAGTGTCTCAAATCAACTACATAGACTCCTTTCTCCAATTTTCTGACCTTTTCAATAGCTTGCCTTAAAAAATCAGAAGGTAAAACAATGTTATTACATAAATCCGCTTTTTGGCAGTTTCTCAGCGAGAAACAGTCATTTTGAACCTGAAACACTGTAAGTGGTTTGGTGAGTCCAATAATGAAATGAGTCTCTCAAATCAACTACATAGACTCCTTTCTCCAATTTTCTGACATTTTCAATAGCTTGCCTTAAAAAATCAGAAGGTAAATCAATGTTATGACAGAAATCCGCTTTTTGGCAGTTTCTCAGCGAGAAACAGTCATTTTGAACCTGAAACACTGTAAGTGGTTTGGTGAGTCCAATAATGAAATGAGTCTCTCAAATCAACTACATAGACTCCTTTCTCCAATTTTCTGACGTTTTCAATAGCTTGCCTTAAAAAATCAGAAGGTAAATCAATGTTATGACAGAAATCCGCTTTTTGGCAGTTTCTCAGCGAGAAACAGTCATTTTGAACCTGAAACACTGTAAGTGGTTTGGTGAGTCCAATAATGAAATGAGTCTCTCAAATCAACTACATAGACTCCTTTCACCAATTTTCTGACGTTTTCAATAGCTTGCCTTAAAAAATCAGAAGGTAAAACAATGTTATTACAGAAATCCGCTTTTTGGCAGTTTCTCAGCGAGAAACAGTCATTTTGAACCTGAAACACTGTAAGTGGTTTGGTGAGTCCAATAATGAAATGAGTCTCTCAAATCAACTACATAGACTCCTTTCTCCAATTTTCTGACGTTTTCAATAGCTTGCCTTAAAAAATCAGAAGGTAAATCAATGTTATGACAGAAATCCGCTTTTTGGCAGTTTCTCAGCGAGAAACAGTCATTTTGTACCTGAAACACTGTAAGTGGTTTGGTGAGTCCAATAATGAAATGAGTCTCTCAAATCAACTACATAGACTCCTTTCTCCAATTTTCTGACGTTTTCAATAGCTTACCTTATAAAATCAGAAGGTAAAACAATGTTATTGCAGAAATCCGCTTTTTGGCAGTTTCTCAGCGAGAAACAGTCATTTTGAACCTGAAACACTGTAAGTGGTTTGGTGAGTCCAATAATGAAATTAGTCTCTCAAATCAACTACATAGACTCCTTTCTCCAATTTTCTGACGTTTTCAATAGCTTGCCTTAAAAAATCAGAAGGTAAATCAATGTTATGACAGAAATCCGCTTTTTGGCAGTTTCTCAGCGAGAAACAGTCATTTTGTACCTGAAACACTGTAAGTGGTTTGGTGAGTCCAATAATGAAATGAGTCTCTCAAATCAACTACATAGTCTCCTTTCTCCAATTTTCTGACGTTTTCAATAGCTTGCCTTAAAAAATCAGAAGGTAAAACAATGTTATTACATAAATCCGCTTTTTGGCAGTTTCTCAGCGAGAAACAGTCATTTTGAACCTGAAACACTGTAAGTGGTTTGGTGAGTCCAATAATGAAATGAGTCTCTCAAATCAACTACATAGACTCCTTTCTCCAATTTTCTGACGTTTTCAATAGCTTGCCTTAAAAAATCAGAAGGTAAATCAATGTTATGACAGAAATCCGCTTTTTGGCAGTTTCTCAGCGAGAAACAGTCATTTTGAACCTGAAACACTGTAAGTGGTTTGGTGAGTCCAATAATGAAATGAGTCTCTCAAATCAACTACATAGACTCCTTTCTCCAATTTTCTGACGTTTTCAATAGCTTGCCTTAAAAAATCAGAAGGTAAATCAATGTTATGACAGAAATCCGCTTTTTGGCAGTTTCTCAGCGAGAAACAGTCATTTTGAACCTGAAACACTGTAAGTGGTTTGGTGAGTCCAATAATGAAATTAGTCACTCAAATCAACTATATAGACTCTCGCCTTCAATTTTCTGGCGTTTTCCATAGCTTGCCTTAAAAAATCAGAAGGTAAAACAGTGTTATCACAGAAATGGTGAGGTACTGCACATTCGCCTAAAAGGCAGAATGACAGCATTAAAATGTCTCCAACTAGAATAAAGTGTAAAAATCTGAAAATAAACACAATTCCTTCACAAAAATGGACTTTGTCTTTTGAGCATCTTTTGCCTTCATTTGCTTCAGCCAAATTAGAAACATGAGAAGAAAAGAGGGGAAAATCTCACTCCAGACTCAGCCAAAAACAGCAGCCGAAATGCCGCATTAAATTTACTCAAACTTGTCTAAAATCACAATCTAAAAATCTAAAAATGATCAAAATGGCTTAGCAATGATGCGGCCTGCCTTTTGCACGTGTTTTTCCTGGCTTTACTTCAGCAAAATTAAAGAAAAGAGGAGAAAATTGCACTTCTGCCAGGGTTAAAAAGCAGCAGAAATACTGCATTAAAATGCCTCCAACTTGTCTAAAATGACATTTAAAAATCTAAAAATGATCAAAATGACTTAGAAATGATGGGGCCCTCCTTTTGCATATTTTTTGACTGGCTTTACTCCACCAGAATTGAAAATATCAGCAGAAAAGAGGGGGGAAATTGCAGTGTTGTCTGCCCTGGAGAAGTTTCTTTTTTTGCCCACAAGATGGAGGCAGAGCTCCACGGATGAATTTAGCTGCACTCAGTTGGAACTTTGAAAACTTTCTAAGTGGTTTGGTGAGTCCTATCAACTTGATAGACTCCTTCCTTCAATTTTTCTGACGTTTTCAATAGCTTGCCTTAAAAAATCAGAAGGTAAAAGAGTGTTTTCACAAAAATCCGCTTTTAGCTTTATCTCAGCCAGAAACAGTCATTTTGAACCTGAAACACAGGTAAGTGGTTTGGTGAGTCCAATAATGAAAGGAGTCACTCAAATCAACTATATAGACTCCTTCCTTCAATTTTCTGACGTTTTCAATAGCTTGCATTAAAAAATCAGAAGGTAAATCAATGTTATTACAGAAATCCGCTTTTTGGCAGTTTTTCAGCGAGAAACAGTCATTTTGAACCTGAAACACTGGTAAGTGGTTTGGTGAGTCCAACAATGAAATGAGTCTCTCAAATCAACTACATAGACTCCTTTCTCCAATTTTCTGACGTTTTCAATAGCTTGCCTTAAAAAATCAGAAGGTAAAACAGTGTTTTCACAAAAATCCGCTTTTATCTCAGCCAGAAACAGTAATTTTCAACCTGAAACACAGGTAAGTTGTTTGGTGAGTCCAATAATGAAATTAGTCACTCAAATCAACTATATAGACTCCCTCCTTCAATTTTCTGACCTTTTCAATAGCTTGCCTTAAAAAATCAGAAGGTAAAACAGTGTTTTCACAAAAATCCGCTTTTATCTCAGCCAGAAACAGTCATTTTCAACCTGAAACACAGGTAAGTGGTTTGGTGAGTCCAATAATGAAATTAGTCACTCAAATCAATAGACTCTCGCCTTCAATTTTCTGACGTTTTCCATAGCTTGCCTTAAAAAATCAGAAGGTAAAACAGTGTTATCACAGAAATCCGCTTTTTGGCTGTTTCTCAGCAAGAAACAGTTATTTTGAACCTGAAACACAGGTCCCCCCCCCCCCCCCCCCCCCCCACCCATTACCGGGAGTGCATCACTGCGCCGTGCTGTGGACAAAATGAGGTACTGCACATTCGCCTAAAAGGCAGAATGACAGCATTAAAATGTCTCCAACTAGAATAAAGTGTAAAAATCTGAAAATAAACACAATTCCTTCACAAAAATGGACTTTGTCTTTTGAGCATCTTTTGCCTTCATTTGCTTCAGCCAAATTAGAAACATGAGAAGAAAAGAGGGGAAAATCTCACTCCAGACTCAGCCAAAAACAGCAGCCGAAATGCCGCATTAAATTTACTCAAACTTGTCTAAAATCACAATCTAAAAATCTAAAAATGATCAAAATGGCTTAGCAATGATGCGGCCTGCCTTTTGCACGTGTTTTTCCTGGCTTTACTTCAGCAAAATTAAAGAAAAGAGGAGAAAATTGCACTTCAGCCAGGGTTAAAAAGCAGCAGAAATACTGCATTAAAATGCCTCCAACTTGTCTAAAATGACATTTAAAAATCTAAAAATGATCAAAATGACTTAGAAATGATGGGGCCCTCCTTTTGCATATTTTTTGACTGGCTTTACTCCACCAGAATTGAAAATATCAGCAGAAAAGAGGGGGGAAATTGCAGTGTTGTCTGCCCTGGAGAAGTTTCTTTTTTTGCCCACAAGATGGAGGCAGAGCTCCACGGATGAATTTAGCTGCACTCAGTTGGAACTTTGAAAACTTTCTAAGTGGTTTGGTGAGTCCTATCAACTTGATAGACTCCTTCCTTCAATTTTTCTGACGTTTTCAATAGCTTGCCTTAAAAAATCAGAAGGTAAAACAATGTTATTACAGAAATCCGCTTTTTGGCTGTTTCTCAGCGAGAAACAGTCATTTTGAACCTGAAACACTGTAAGTGGTTTGGTGAGTCCAATAATGAAATGAGTCTCTCAAATCAACTACATAGACTCCTTTCTCCAATTTTCTGACGTTTTCAATAGCTTGCCTTAAAAAATCAGAAGGTAAAACAGTGTTTTCACAGAAATCCGATTTTTAGCTTTATCTCTGCCAGAAACGATCATTTTGAATCTGAAACACAGGTAAGTGGTTTGGTGAGTCCAATAATGAAATGAGTCACTCAAATCAACTATATAGACTCCCTCCTTCAATTTTCTGACGTTTTCAATAGCTTGCCTTAAAAAATCAGAAGTTAAAACAGTGTTTTCACAGAAATCCGCTTTTTAGCTTTATCTCAGCCAGAAACGATCATTTTGAACCTGAAACACAGGTAAGTGGTTTGGTGATTCCAATAATGAAAGGAGTCACTCAAATCAACTATATAGACTCCTTCCTTCAATCTTCTGACGTTTTCAATAGCTGGCCTTAAAAAATCAGAAGGTAAAACAGTGTTTTCACAAAAATCCGCTTTTAGCTGTATCTCAGCCAGAAACAGTCATTTTCAACCTGAAACACAGAAAGTGGTTTGGTGAGTCCAATAATGAAAGGAGTCACTCTTTCAATAGCTTGCCTTAAAAAATCAGAAGGTAAAACGAAAGTTACGCCTGTAACTATGGTTCTATGAGTCCCGGATGACCGCCAGGCGGTGCTGTAAGCACTGGATATCTTCCCTCGCGCATGCGCAATGTCGAGTACAATACCAACAATGTCACGTCACCCGTGACCCCTGCATGACCCCCGGAAGGGTATATCTTCCGGCGTCAGCATGGGATCTTCTCCTAGAATCTTCTCGCGAGAGCACGAGGATTCGGAGTGACCGGCAGGCCTGGCGGTCATCCGGGACTCATAGAACCGTAGTTACAGGCGTAACTTTCGTTCTATTTCGTCCCGTACTGACCGCCAGGCGGTGCTGTAAGCACTGGATGACGAATACCAACAATGTCACGTAGGATCCCGCTCACATACCTCACTGACCAGGGGCAGAAGGACCCGGGAGTAGAACCACGCCCAATGGTTGGGGAGTGGCGACATTGATCCGGTAAAACCTGGAGAACGTGTCTGGCGACGTCCATGAAGTCGCGGTGCAGATGTCCTCCAGAGGCACCCCCTGCAGGGCAGCCAAGAAGCCGCAACGCTTCTGGTCGAGTGGCACCTTACCCCCACTGGTAAGGGGCGGCCACTGGCCCTGTGGGCGCGCTCGACGGTGTCCACCACCCAGTGGGACGGAGCTGTCCAGAAACAGCACGCCCCCTGTTGGGGCCACCATGGCAGAGAACAAGCTGCTCCGACCGTCGCACAGGCGCCGTAGCATAAGCAGCAAGGGCCCGTACGGGGCACAAAGGGCTTGGCCCACTCTCTGCAGGACCTAGGGCAGGAACGCCACGTTCGGCCACAACGTAGCCCCTGAGCTGACTGACAGGGCATGTAACTCATCGACTCGCCGATGTCATGGCGAGGAGAAAAGCTATCTCCATAGAGAGCCACTTCAGGCCCACCCGGGCCAAGGGCCCAAAAGGGTGGAGAAGAGAGGGCACCTAGCACCATGGGCAGGTCCCACACTGCTCGGGGGTTTATATGTACGTTTATGTTCAGGTTCTCTGGAAAGCGTCTAGAGACAACACCTGTTGTATTAGACGCTATATAAAAATCGAATGGAATCGAAAACTGGGGCCTTTGGGCTCCTCGGGGGGGGCAGCCTCAGAGCCCCCCTGAGAAAGAGAAACCAGCCGGCGGCACCCCACGGTGGCATTCTCAACCAGGGCATGTTGCGATGAAATGACCGCCACATACACCCTCAAAGCGGTCTCAAAGGGTCCTCTGCCCCGTCTGCACACCAGGCAGAGAATCTCCCCCACTCGCACTCATACCAGAGGCGGGTGGGAGGCACATGGGCATTCGGGATGCCAGCCCTGACGGGTTCAGGACAGCTTGACAACAATGGGTCGGGCGCCGCAGCGGCCAGACTCAGAGCCAAAACGACGGGGTCGGGGTGCAAAACCTGAATCCCCGGCTGGAAAAGACGGTCCCTCTGGGGGGCGTCATGTTGTGTCGCAGCAGAGCCTCCGCAGCAGTGGAAACTATGTTTCCCCGGTCGGAAGGGGGCCACCAAGAGGAGCCCGTGAGCCCTCTGGAGGACCCTCTGCAAAGGCGGCTTGCGCCGGGAGAGGAAGTCCGTCACCCGGTTCCCGTCTCCAGGCAGGAACATCGCCCGAAGGCCGGGCAGGCGAGGAGCTGTCTACGCTAGGAGGCCCCGGGACACCTGCAGCAGCTGTGCAGAGTCGGGGGCCCCCTCTGGTGGCCGATCAAGGAACAGTGGACACACTGTCCGACCGACCCGGCACGTGCCTCCCCCGGAAGGGCAGGACCTTCATGTATTCGTCGAGGTCCCTCAAGTCCAAGATGGGACGACGTCCGTCGTCTCTCTTGCTGACGAGAAAGTAGCTCAAGTAGAACCCCCAGGCCGCGGCGGGGGGTCCACCGGCATGATGGCGCTCTTGGCCAGTAGGGCGGGCAACACCTGAGCCCGAGCCGGAATGTTTGCCGGGTCTCTGACGATGGTCATCTCAACCCGGGCGGGGATAGGAGGCCGGTGTCGGAACTGCAATACGTACCCCTGGGCTAGGGTGGAAACCACCCGGGCCCCAATGAGCAGGCAGCCCAGTAACCGAGCTGCTGCCGGAAAAGTAGCTGACGACCGGCTCCGTGGCCTTAGCGCCGTCTCCCCCGGGCTCCGGACGTCCCGGGGGGGGCGACGGTCGGGATCAACGCCCCGACGCTGGTGGGACGGTCCGCGCACAGGGGGGCGAAAGTCACCAGCAGGCTGACTCACAGACCGCTGAAAGCCGCGCCGGCGGCCGGGGCGAAGCCCGGGGGCCGGTGAAGGGCCTCCCGGTGTACAGGAAGCGGCCGCACCCCTGTGAAGGTACACCAGCCGCTGCCTGGTCTCATCGGCCAGGGCGGTGCGGTTCAGAGCTTCCAGGGCAGTTGCCCCAAACAGCTCCCCCGGCTCTGCCGGTGCCTGACGAAGAACCCTACGAGCAGTCTCCGTCAGGGGTGACTGCGCCAGTCAGACATGACGGCGCGTGTGCACCAGGGTGGACATCAGCCGCCCCAGTTCCCTCGTTTGGGAGGCAAAAAGCCTGTAGGGATATGTCACACATGTCCCGTGTGGAATCCTCCACCTGTGCATCCTGCAGGGAGGTGGAGAGAGCCAGCAGAAGATGGGAAAGGGTGTTCCCCAGCCGGCCGATGCGTGCCGCTGTTTCATAAGCCTTACAAATATGCCCATCAGTAACCCTACTCTGGGTAGAGGGGCACTCGGGATCTGGCTTCAGAGCCTCATCAGGAGCCACTATCAGTGCTGCAATGGAGGGCTCGATGGGGGGGGGGGCATGTGGTGGAGACCAGCCACAGCAGCGTCCTCCATCGCCGTCAGAGCACGGTCATCAGCCGGCTGTGACATCTCTCCAGCATGAGTGCAGCTCCCTCAAAAAAATCCGACGAAGACGGAATGTGAATTCCACCGGAGAAGGATTGCGCCTGTGGAAGGCGCTAGAGGCCACCTCCGCACGCGGTGCATTCGGCTGCAAGTGTGCCAGGGCAGTGCGGATAATGCTCTGCACGGAGGAACAAACCGTCCCCTCCCGAGAGCTCTGGGCAGATGAGTGCGAGGAGAACCCCGAGTGCCGTGAGGCCGGGTCCCCTGATGACACGTTGAAGTGGCTCGCCGAGGCTGCAATGGAGATGGCGTCCTCTGGCAGCGGCGGTGGCGACCCCAGAGCAAACTCTGGCATGGCAGGTTCCACCTGGCCAGTACCAGGTTGCAGATTGAGGAGGAGCGCCTTCAACTGCTCCATGTCGGCAGCCAAGCGATCTACCTTCGAGGAGAGCTGGCTCGTCATCCGCCGTCGTTTGGGGGCCCCCACCACTCTCTTTGCCGATCGCTTCAGAGAAGACTGCGGCTGGGATGAGGGGAGGCTGGCCGACGGCCCCGGCTGCTCAGGGCCCAGGCATGACACGCAGAGGTCCTGGTCAACCGCAGGATCCAGGGCGGCCATGCACCCTGAGCATGAACGCTCCATCACAGCGACCGGTGGGAGAGGGAGCGGACACGCTGCCGTCGCCACGGATGTGCTGGCAGGAGAGAGGAGCGGACACGCTGCGTCACCACGTAGGTGTCAGTGGGAGAGGGGAGCGGAAACGCTGCCGTCACCACAGCGAGCACGCTGCCGTCACCACCAATATGCAGGCGGGAGAGGGGAGGGCCACGCTACCGTCAGCACAGATGTGTCAGTGGGAGAGGGGAGCGGAAACGCTGCCGTCACCACAGCGAGCACGCTGCCGTCACCACCGATATGCAGGTGGGAGAGGGGAGGGCCACGCTGCCGTCAATACGGGTGTGTCAGTGGGAGAGGGGAGCGGAAACGCTGCCGTCACCACAGCGAGCACGCTGCCGTCACCACCGATATGCAGGTGGGAGAGGGGAGGGCCACGCTGCCGTCACCACGGCTATGAGAAAAGGCAAAAAAAGGCGTCTTTACTCAAAAGGAAGAGAACAATCCTCTCCTTTTTCTTTTCCTTTTTTTTTTTTTTTTTTTAAGAAAAAAATAAAAAAAATAATTGCAAGGAAAAAATAATGTTGTCACATTAATAAAGTGGGAGAGGGAGCGAAACGCTGCCGTCACCACAAATGGGCCGGTGGGAGAGGGGCGTGGCCTTCACCACGGCTGTAAGAAAGACCAAAAAAGGTGTTTGTATTGTTTTTTCAAAAGAAAAAAATAATCCTTTTCTGTCTTCTTTTTTTCCTTTTTTTTTTTTTTTCAAAAGAAAAAAATAATCTGCAAGGAAAAAATAATGTCACATTAATAAAGTGGGAGAGGGAGCGAAACGCTGCCGTCACCACAAATGAGCCGGTGGGAGAGGGGCGTGGCCTTCACCACGGCTGTAAGAAAGACCAAAAAAGGTGTTTGTATTGTTTTTTCCAAAGAAAAAAATAATCCCTTTCTGTCTTCTTTTTTTTTTTTTTTTTTTTTTTCAGCAGAAAAAATAACTGCACAGAATGTTCAGGTGTCGGGCGCAGCCAACAGCTTACCTTCTGTCAGCTGGGCCAGGGGCGCGGGGCAGGGGAGAGCCGCCGCCGCCGCAACGAACACCAATAAATACCAATAAATACCGCGCGGCCACAGCCTCTTGGAGGACGACAGAGATCGTTACTCCTACCTTACGGCACGAAGCTGCACGGGGGCCGGCGGTTTTAGGGAGGAAAGGAAGAAGCTTTCACAAAGCTCCTATTTCCGTCCTGTACTTCAGACGCGCGATGCGAGAAGAATAAGGAGAAGATCCCATGCTGACGCCGGAAGATATACCCTTCCGGGGGTCATGCAGGGGTCACGGGTGACGTAACATTGTTGGTATTGTACTCGACATTGCGCATGCGCGAGGGAAGATATCCAGTGCTTACAGCACCGCCTGGCGGTCAGTAGGGACGAAATAGAACAGTGTTTTCACAAAAATCCGCTTCTAGCTGTATCTCAGCCAGAAACAGTCATTTTCAACCTGAAACACAAGTAAGTTATTTGGTGATTCCAATAATGAAATGAGTCACTCAAATCAACTATATAGACTCCCTCCTTCAATTTTCTGACGTTTTCAATAGCTTGTCTTAAAAAATCAGAAGGTAAAACAGTGATTTCACAAAAATCCGCTTTTAGCTGTATCTCAGCCAGAAACAGTCATTTTCAACCTGAAACACAGGTAAGTGGTTTGGTGAGTCCAATAATGAAATGAGTCACTCAAATCAACTATATAGACTCCCTCCTTCAATTTTCTGACGTTTTCAATAGCTTGTCTTAAAAAATCAGAAGGTAAAACAGTGTTTTCACAAAAATCCGCTTTTAGCTGTATCTCAGCCAGAAACAGTCATTTTCAACCTGAAACACAGGTAAGTTGTTTGGTGAGTCCAATAATGAAATGAGTCACTCAAATCAACTATATAGACTCCCTCCTTCAATTTTCTGACGTTTTCAATAGCTTGCCTTAAAAAATCAGAAGGTAAAACAGTGTTTTCACAAAAATCCGCTTTTAGCTGTATCTCAGCCAGAAACAGTCATTTTCAACCTGAAGCACAGGTAAGTGGTTTGCTGAGTCCAATAATGAAAGGAGTCACTCAAATAGACTATATAGACTCCCTCCTTCAATTTTCTGACGTTTTCAATAGCTTGCCTTAAAAAATCAGAAGGTAAAACAATGTTTTCACAAAAATCCGCTTTTATCTCAGCCAGAAACAGTCATTTTCAACCTGAAGCACAGGTAAGTGGTTTGCTGAGTCCAATAATGAAATGAGTCACTCAAATCAACTATATAGACTCTCTCCTTCAATTTTCTGACGTTTTCCATAGCTTGCCTTAAAAAATCAGAAGGTAAAACAGTGTTATCACAGAAATCCGCTTTTTGGCTGTTTCTCAGCGAGAGACAGTTATTTTGAACCTGAAACACAGGTCTCCCCCCCCCCCACCCATTACCGGGACCGCATCACTGCGCCGTGCCGTGGACAAAATGAGGTACTGCACATTCGCCTAAAAGGCAGAATGACAGCATTAAAATGTCTCCAACTGCTCTCAAATAAAGTGTAAAAATCTGAAAATAAACACAATTCCTTCACAAAAATGGACTTTGTCTTTTGAGCATCTTTTGCCTTCATTTGCTTCAGCCAAATTAGAAACATGAGAAGAAAAGAGGGGAAAATCTCACTCCAGACTCAGCCAAAAACAGCAGCCGAAGTGCTGCATTAAAATTGCTCAAACTTGTCTAAAATCACAATCTAAAAATCTAAAAATGATCAAAATGGCTTAGCAATGATGCAGCCTGCCTTTTGCACGTGTTTTTCCTGGCTTTACTTCAGCAAAATGAATGAAAAGAGGAGAAAATTGCACTTCAGCCAGGGTTAAAAAGCAGCAGAAATACTGCATTAAAAGGCCCCCAACTTGTCTAAAATGACATTTAAAAATCTAAAAATGATCAAAATGACTTAGAAATTATGGGGCCCTCCTTTTGCATATTTTTTGACTGGCTTTACTCCACCAGAATTGAAAATATCAGCAGAAAAGAGGGGGGAAATTGCAGTGTTGTCTGCCCTGGAGAAGTTTATTTTTTTTGCCCACAAGATGGAGACAGATGAATTTAGCTGCACTCAGTTGGAACTTTGAAAACTTTCTAAGTGTTTTGGTGAGTCCAATAATGAAATGAGTCACTCAAATCAACTATATAGACTCCCTCCTTCAATTTTCTGACGTTTTCAATAGCTTGCCTTAAAAAATCAGAAGGTAAAACCGTGTTTTCACAAAAATCCGCTTTTAGCTTTATCTCAGCCAGAAACAGTCATTTTGAACCTGAAACACAGGTAAGTGGTTTGGTGAGTCCAATAATGAAAGGAGTCACTCAAATCAACTATATAGACTCCTTCCTTCAATTTTCTGACGTTTTCAATAGCTTGCCTTAAAAAATCAGAAGGTAAAAGAGTGTTTTCACAAAAATCCGCCTTTAGCTTTATCTCAGCCAGAAACAGTCATTTTCAACCTGAAACACAGGTAAGTGGTTTGGTGAGTCCAGGGGTGGACTGGCCATCGGGCATACCGGGCATTTGCCCGGTGGGCCGATGGGGATGTTGGGCCGGGCTGGGCCAAAAAAAAAAAAAAAAAAAAAATTTTTTTTTTTTTTTTGGCCCGGGCAGGCCTATCGGCCCATTTGATTTTGTTTTTTACCTGACAACAACTGGTACCACTGGCCGATTGGTTATGATGAGTTTGTTTGATTGGTTATGGGCTGGAGTCAGGGCCGCCGTAAGGGGTGTGCGAACCGTGCGACCACACGGGGCCTCGCGCCCCAAGGGGGCCTCGCGCCCCAAGGGGGCCTCGCGCTATGGGCCGTTTTTTTTTTTCCAAATTTTTTTTTTTTTTCAAATTTTTTTCGTTTTTTCCCTTATAAATATCAACAGTCACGTTCCATTACAGACCTAAATGTGTACTAGTCTGTGCATATCAAATATATGTGCAATGATGTCTGTTGTTCAACACAACTGATCAGACCAAGCGCAGACACAAGCTGCTCTGATCCAGACGATGGAGTTGGAACAAACTGTCACACAATGTCGAGAGAACGAGACAGATTCAGGAAATTTCCATCAGGGGATGAAAAAAGAAAAAAACTAAAGAAAATGGAAGAGTTTAATGTCTCTCTGAAAGGCTCGTTTGATAAATTTGTTACAAAAATCACCGATCCGACCGGGTCTCAAGCAGCCGTGGGGCCCCGCGTCGAGGCAAGCCAAATGATGATGAGGCAGGGGAAGGTATCCAGTATTTTGCTAATTGGAGAGTTAAAATTGCACATATAGACACCCGATCCGACCCGAAAAACCCAAAAAATTTTGCGCGCGCTTGCTACGCTCACGCACAAGGGGCCCCCCTAGCCATTCCACACAGGGAATGGAAGCGGTGTAGTTGCGATCCGCGACCACTAGATGGAGCCACAGACCGCTATATGCATTCAAGCCTCTCATTTCAGTACTTACCTTTAAGTGACTGCATTTTGTGTTGATTCGCTGCATATTTTCGTGTATTAAGTTAGTCTTTTCTAATCAAAGATGTAACTGTTTATAATTTCATTATTCAGACAATTTTGGTGTTAATATTGTTTGTATTTTGTTTTTTGTGTAGACCACACAAATTCCTCCAGTCTAATAAACTGGTAAAAGGAAAGTTCTGCCCCCCTCGTGTTTGGTCAAACACCCCTTGGCGACGTCTATCACCCCTGAACCCTCAGTCTCAGCTACAAATTGGTCCTTCGAGCCGGATAGAGTCGTTACCATGGCAACCTCCAGAGGTGATCCAGGCAGAACAACCCCCAGTCCTCGCCTCCACAGGACAACCCATAGACCTTCTCACCTCCAGGATTATGTGGTTGATTATGGAGATGAGGAGCAGCAACCAGCAACACCTCCCACCCGACGTGAAGCAAGCGGGTCAGGCAGTTCTGCATCTTCGCTGCAGAACCCGGGTCCAACAAGCCCATCCACCAGCCTTATGCAACACATTGTTGAGACGGCTAAACAGCAAAGTGAAACTAAAAAGCAACAGAGCGAAACGGCTAGGCGTCAGACAGAGCTACTAGAACAGGTCCTGCTAAGAACCACTCCCCAGACCTCAGTCCATTCCTCGAGAGCAGCATCACGTCAACAGTCACCTTGGGCTCACCTCCACCAGACAGTAGGTGGAATGCAGCCAGCATCCAATGAATGGCGTTCCCCCCAAAGACTTGAGGATACTGAGGCCCCAGCTCAGAGCTCTCCCCTCTTAGCCACACAAGAGCCGCCTGGTCCCAAGCTAAACCCTCAATTGAGGAGGGAACTGTACGAATCACCACCTCTACTTAGCCGAGCAACATTCATCAGCATGCATCCCCTCGACCCGCAGGATACCACACCAGACATCCATCAGTCTACTAGCTCCAGGCAAATATGTCCCACTTCATTACGCCCCCTTCCACGCTTTCCTGAAGACCATCAGCTGCCGCACACCTTTCAGCGCTCCAACCATCAAAGTCAGCCACCGGCCTTCACTAAGCAAGTCCTCTCAGCCCCCCAGAGTCGACCTACTGGCCCAACTCAATATAATCCTGCACACACTAAACAGGATCCAGGTACTGGCTACCATGTTGACCCCCCAGTTGTAGAGTCCCAGCTCAGACCACATGCCTCATGCTATGTGCCTCCCCACGCACTCCACGTCGAGGCGCCAACATTCCCAGATTTCACCAGAGAGGACCGAGCACAATATGTAGAGCTTCGCCTGTCACTCAATAACCTTTTACATCAGGGCCATTCCGAACAGTACAAGTATGCTCTACTGTTGAAACATGTAAAGACCCCAAATGCTCATCGGCTTGTCCTTGCTCATGCTGAGTCTTCCACCCCTTATACCAACGCACTGCAGGCACTGGATAGAAGGTATGGGCGACCCTATCAGTTTGTTCTGAAGGAGATTGAGACCCTTGAGAACTTGGCCCCCCTTCGTGCAGGAGACGAGCGGGCTCTGGATGACTTCTCACTGCGTGTACAAGCCATCGTGGGCATGCTAAAATCTCTAAAAGAAGATGGTCTTGAGGAGCTGCACAGTGGATCTAATGTGAAACGTCTACTGAATAGACTGCCCCGCCCACAACAGCAGAGATTCAGGAGACACCAAATCAGGAAGAACCCCAATCAAGTCAAAACATCTCTGCTAGAGTTTGCAGAGTGGCTGCAGCTGGAGGCAGACTGTCTGGAATTCGACCCCACGGACCAAGTTTTCCATGCCAGAAGGGAGCAGAAACCCCGACCTATGACTCAACAAGCCAATGTCATGTATGGAGCAGAGCACCCTCAATCTAAGATCACCCCGGTTGCTCCCCCACCGAAGGTTAAAGGTGCACCAAAGATTCACTGCCCCTACTGCAACAGTACAGCTCACTATCTGAGCCAGTGCACAGACTTTGCTGCTCTTACGAGAGATCAGGCTGTCAGCTGGATTAAAGGAAATAAGAGATGCTGGAGGTGCGCCCGAGCACATCTAGCTAAAGACTGCGACCTAAAGAAGCCTTGCCACCTCTGTAAGGGAAAGCACTTGTCTTCTCTCCATGATGTCAATCAGCGGAGTGCTGCAGAGCCCGTAGATATTCCACACAGAGTGCTACGCTCTACACCTCCGACTCTGAGACTCTGTACTTAGACCAGACTCGCCGTGGTGGAAGAGTCTTCCTTAAGGTCGTCAAAGTTATCCTCCATCAAGGGAATAGAGCGTTTGACACATACGCTATCCTTGATGACGGCTCAGAGCGCACCATCCTGCTTTCCAATGCCGCGCAGCACCTGGGACTGCGAGGAACGTCTGAGGCCCTGAAACTGCGGACAGTGCACCAAGACATCAAGACGGTGAGTGGAGCCTCCATCTCTTTCACTATATCTCCAGCTAACAAGCCACATGACAAATTTCACATCCAAGATGCATTCACCGCTAACCACCTTGGCCTGGCAGAGTATACATACCCCCTGTTGACCTTACAGCAGAAATACAGACACCTAGAAGGCCTGCCAATACCTTCCGTCCACAAGGTTCGCCCAACACTGCTCATTGGTTCAGACCACCCAGACCTAATCGTCCCCATTGAGCCGGTGCGCCTCGGCCCACCAGGAGGCCCAGCTGCAGTTAAAACCTGCCTAGGTTGGACCTTACAAGGGCCTTCAAAACACCTGCAGGATCAGCTCTCAGCTTCTCAGTGCCTATTCACCTCCTCTTCTCCTACCACAGATCTGTACCATCAAGTAGAGAGGTTGTGGCAGTTGGACACTCTACCCTTCCGTAGTGAGAAGGTGGTAACGAGGTCCAAACAAGACCAGGAAGCAGTTGAAATGCTTGAGGCAAGCACAGTGAGGGTGGAGATCAATGGCATACATCGCTATGCGACACCACTGCTCAGAGCTAAAGACATGCCCAGGCTACAGGCATCCAAGGAAGCAGTGATGTCATACCTCTGGAGCACAGAACGTCGGCTTGCCAAGGACCCTCCACTGGCCATCACCTACAAACAGGAGATTGAGAAACTGGAAAGAGCTGGTTACGCTACAAAACTCACCTCTCAAGAAGCTGTACAGTCAAGTGAATCGTGGTATGTACCTCACCACATCGTATCCCACCATGGTAAACACAGAGTTGTGTTTAACTGTTCCTTCAGCTTTAAAGGCCAGAACCTCAACCACTACCTGCTGCCAGGACCCACATTAGGATCCTCACTCCTAGGGGTCCTTGTTCGGTTTAGAGAACACCCAGTGGCTATTAGTGGAGACATAAAACAGATGTTCCACCAAGTCCGGCTCTTCCCCAGTGACCAACCCCTAATGCGGTTCCTGTGGCGAGATCTCCGGTCTGAGACACCACCTGAGGTTTACGAATGGCGTGTCCTCCCATTTGGAACCACATGCAGTCCCTGCTGTGCTACCTTTGCCCTGCAGAAGCATGTGCTCGACCACAGTGAACCAGGGGACCGAGTTCGTCACGCTGTGCAGAAACACTTTTACGTTGACAATTGCCTACTGAGCACATCTACCCCAGAAGAAGCCAGAGACATGGTTGACCAGTTAAGAGAACTACTAGCATCAGGGGTTGTCATGTGTTGTCATCATGTTGCTTCAGTGGTTAGCCACCTTCCTACAGAGGCAAAGTCAGAGAGTGCAGAGTTATGGATCTCAGAGTCCCAAGCAGATCCCCAGGAACATGCCCTTGGACTGAGCTGGCATTGTTCCCCAGATACCCTTCAGTATCAGCGCCGCCCATCCCCCCTACAAGATGTGACGATGCGCAACATCTACCGCATCCTTGCAAGCCAGTATGATCCCATTGGATATATACTCCCCTTTACCACCAGGGCCAAAGTCTTAGTCCAACACCTCTGGGCAAAAGAAAGAGAATGGGATGACCCCCTGTTGCCCTCAGATGTTCTACAAGCTTGGAACACATGGGAGGGTGAGCTGCAGCACCTACCAAAAATCAAGCTACCTCGGTGCTATGCAACTCCTGACCCGGATGGAACCGAGGTGACAAGAGAGCTTCACATATTCTGTGACGCGTCAGAGGCTGCGTATGGTTCAGTAGCCTACCTCCGTACTGAGCACCAGCAGGGGAACATTCAGGTGTCCTTTGTATTGGCCAGATCTCGAGTCGCTCCAAACCGAGCTCTCTCAATGCCAAGGCTCGAACTTTGTGCTGCCCTCACTGGAGCCCAGCTGTCCAGATTACTCCACAACGAGCTCACCCTGGAAATCAAGAACACAGTTTTGTGGTCCGACTCTTCAACGGTACTTACCTGGCTTCAGTCGGAATCTTGTAGATTCAAAGTGTTCGTGGGGAACAGGATCGCCGAGATTCAGGAGCTGACTGAGGGCCACTGTTGGAGATATGTGGATTCTGGGAATAACCCCGCCGACGATTTTACACGGGGGAAGACCCTCCTTGAACTGGCGGCGCCAAACAGATGGAGTCAGGGACCACAGTTCCTTTACCAGGCCCCAGAATCATGGCCTATGCTTCCAGCCCCGACCAATGATGCAGACTCTGAAGAGCTCCGCAAGCCCAAGTTCTGTGGCCTAACCACCGCTGGTCCCCCTGCGATAGATGCGACTCAGTACACCTCCTTTGAAGACCTGGTGGAGGCCACCTGCAGATCCCTAGATGGGGCGGCTCATCAGCCTGATGGTCCCTCTGCTGCCGATTACCAACTGGCCGAAACCACCATATTGCAACAGGCACAAACAGACAGCTTCCCTGATGAATATAAGGCCCTTGAGACTGGCAGGTCCATCTCATCAACTAGTTGCCTTATTACCTTGTCCCCAGAGTTTGATTCCAGCATGAGAGTGATCCGCGTAGGTGGTCGACTCCGTCGAGTAGAAGGCCTTGGTCCTGAAACAGTGCACCCAATAGTGCTGCACCCAAAGCACCCAGTGACAAAACTTCTTGTTCAGCAGTATGACAACAAGTTGTGCCATTCTGGACCAGAAAGGGTCTTTGCTGAGATCCGACGGCGGTTCTGGATACTCAGGGGCAGGGAAGCAATACGCCGCCATCAACATTACTGCCCCCAGTGTCAGAAATGGAGAGCCAAACCAAAGGTGCCAAAAATGGCTGATCTGCCCCTTGCACGGCTACGCCTCTTGAGACCAGCTTTCTATTCTACTGGTGTAGATTGTTTTGGTCCCTTCCTGGTAAAGCGCGGACAAAGCAACGAGAAAAGATGGGGTGTGATCTTCAAGTGCTTGACAACCCATTGCGTACATCTGGACCTTCTCTACTCCATGGACAGCGATTCGTTCCTACTGGCTCTCAGACGATTCGTGGCAAGGCGCGGCACCCCCTTTGAAATCCTGTCGGATCAGGGAACAAATTTCCGTGGCGCAGACAGAGAGCCTCACTATGAGCCCAGCTCTGCAGATAGAGCTAGCTAAACAGAAGATCCGGTTCTGTTATAATCCCCCTAACTCACCACACTTCGGTGGAGCCTGGGAACGCGAGGTGTGCTCAGTTAAAGCTGCCCTTAAAGTCACTGTTGGTTCGCAAACCCTCACTGAAGAGGTACTGAGGACTGTGCTAATTGAGGTCGAGGGCATCTTGAACGCCAAACCATTGGGATACGTCTCTTCAGATGTCGCCGATCAAGATCCCGTCACCCCAAGCTACCTCCTCATGGGGCGGCCTGATGCCTCATTACCCCAAGTCATTTACCCAGAGTCTGAAGTGCTAAGTCGACGGAGATGGAGACATAGCCAGGTACTAGCAGACCAGTTCTGGAGTCACTTCATCAAGAGGTATCTCCCAACATTGCAACCCCGTCAGAAGTGGCAGGGCGACACTGAGAACATCGTACCTGACACTGTGGTCATGATCGTTGATCATCAACTACCCCGAGCCCTCTGGCCAGTCGGCAAGGTGACGGATGTCCACCTTAGCGCAGATGGCCGTATTCGCTCAGTTAACGTTCAGGTAAAGGACAAGGTATTCCAGAGATCAGTCGCCCACCTGATTAAACTACCTGCCATCCCAGAGGACCAGTAAGCAGCATCTCCCTCTAGTTGTAGTCTCTTTGAGGAGTACATTCTCGCAGTGAATGTAGGGGCGGCTGTTTAAGAGACTCTGAGGTGAGAGTGGACATGCGGTGTGCATGTGTATCGCCCCCCCCCCCCCCCCCCCCACCCCCTCTCATGTGCTCGTTGAGTGGCAGCAGCCAATCAGGGCTGACTGCACACGCAGTGAACCTGCTGCGTTGGAAGTCCCTGGGAGGAGATGAGAAGGAAACCGGAGCAGAAAGAGTTGTTTGGTTAACTTACCACCAGTTTATTACCAGTTACAGCTTGTTGTGTGCGTAAAAAGGCAAAAGTAAGTGTAATATGCGTTATTACCATGTTCCTAAACTTGCCTAGTGGTTAAACTGCCTGAATCTGCTGTTTTTATGTGCATACTGAATACCTCTGTTAGTTCTAGTAGTTAACCTGACATTGCAATCAGCTATTCTCGCAGTGTGATGTGTACGCAGCCTATTTAGCCTCTTATGTGTTAATTACATCGCTGTTCGTCACTCACGTGCTGAGAGGAAGCGGTGTAGTTGCGATCCGCGACCACTAGATGGAGGCACAGACCGCTATATGCGCTATATGCAGTGAAGCCTCTCATTTCAGTACTTACCTTTAA
>NW_026906336.1:0-57000 GCF_033807715.1 Cololabis saira | reverse complement strand
TTGCTATAGTTTTGGGCAGAGGAAGACTTGATGTTACTGTCCATGTCGATCTTGTTGTTTTCCTTTACTGCGCAGACACTGGTGGCAAAAGCGCTTCCATTTCTCCTTTGCTTTGTGTGACTGGCATTGGGGGCTTTGCTGCGGCTGACAGGTGACAGATCTTGAATATTACCAAAAAATGGGTCAGAGAGGATTTTGACTTGTTTTTCCACAAATGTCACGAGGTCAGTGAACATTACTCTACATCCATTTTGCTCCTGCAGATCACATGCAACGCTCCTCCACTTCTCCCGTAGCTTGTAAGGAAGCTTCATCACAATGATTATGAGATTGGAGGGCATATCCAACTCCTTCATGTACATTATCTGCTGTGTTAAGTTGGAGCAACCTCGAAGAAACAGGGAAAAAGATTGCAGTGCTGGTACATCCTCTGTTTTAATGGGGGGCCAATTCAGAATTTTTTCCATGTAAGCAGAAGCGATTTTATGTTCATAGCCAAAATGCTCCATCAGCAGGAATTTGGCCCTCTGATAACCCACGCTTGGGGGCAAATGCTGACAGCTCCTGATAAGGTCTCTTGGTGGTCCCCTGGTGTACTGTTCCAAAAATGACAAGCAATCACTGGCATTGTTAGTTTTTCCTTCTACACAGTTTTCAAAAGATCTCATGAAGGAATTAAACTGAAGAGGGTCACCATCAAACACAGGAATATTTCTCACAGGCAAAGCAGATGTTAAATTTTGCTGAACCAACAGTGCAGTGATATCATTTTGCCTTTGCATAATGTCCATAATATCATTGCAGGGGTTATTGTTGTGGGGTAGATTCAAAGAGTTTGGAAACATTTGTGTTGTTTGAGTTTGACTTATTACTGGGCCAGTGTCTTGTGTCGTTGCTGCTGGTCCAGGCCTGACATTCACTTGGGTGCTGGTTGTGAGTGATGGTCTGACGTCAGTTTGCGTTGTTGTTGCATCTACAGGTCTGACAGTGATAGCCCGAGCTATGGGAGCTTTACTTTGACTGTTATTTGCAGCATCCTTTTGTGGAACAAAATCATCCGCGTGAAGATTCAGCGGACGTGTTCCTGGAGCACCAGTCCAGTTCCTGTCGTAATATGAGTTCAGTGCGTCCGATAATTTAGAGCCACATTTTGAATTGATTTCCAACACGTTCAGCTTTGCATTAGCGGCAGCAAGTTCGGTTTCCAAAGTGAACAGTTCTTTCTCCTTTCTGAGTTCTTCCTCTTTGGCTTCCAACGCGTGTTTCCTTTCTAATGCAGCCATACGCTCCATAAGTGCTGCTTTGTCTGCTTGTGCCTTTATTCTTGCAGATGACGTAGATGAGGCCTTAGATGACTTAGAATGTGCTCTGGAACGCTTTTCCTCTTGACATGAAACATTTGAAACGCTGTCTTCGGGATTAATCTCATCAGAAGCCACACTCGAGTTACCAGAAGGTTCTGCAGCATCATTTGATTGCACATATGGATAACCAGCATCAGATAACCAACATTTTACTTTTTCAATGAAATTTGAAAACTCAAAACCTTTTGCATGAAAATATGTATTTTGCCGTTCAACTTCATCCTCTGGCAAATTCAGATTCAGAATGGCTTCATGCATATCTTTAGCTTCCTCAAAGCATGTAATGCATTTAGTCAGCTGGGCTTGCACCGACGTCACATTATCAATGGATAACAACAAATCACACATTTTATCCATGCTCCTTTTAACCTGCTTGCATTTCAAAGACCTTTTTTCTTGGCATGTCTTTAAATAAAATGTCAGACCCTTTAATGTAAACTTGACACTCCTTTTTGAGAGCACAGACGCAGAGTCATTTTCTTTAGCTGCAGCCTCTGACATTTTTCCACATCAAATCCTTTTCAATCCTTGAATTTCCACACTTTGGCTTGCAGTACTCACACAAGGATATCTTTTATGGCACGCGGCTCCGCACCAGAGCTTTATGAATGAAAAGAGGCGTGGCTTACCATGCGATAGTAGTATTGCGCAATGTAATGCCCCCGAACAACATATAAAAAATTCAGACTCCTAGCTAAAGGCGTTAGTGAACTATGCAAAAAAAGACACAAAATAGGCCCTGTTCCATTAGTCAGGAGGCTCTCAGAGCTAGAGGTTTCTACACCCTCCTAACCAGCCAGAACGTTTTAGAGGAAACACTGTTGCAGAAGTCATAGAAATCTGAATTTTTTATATGTTGTTCGGGGGCATCCCCTGATCAGACAGACGTTAGTTTGGTGCAGATCAGACCTGTACTTTTTGATGGGTGGGGCTTTGAAACGTCACCTTTTCCAACATTCGAACGGACACCGTTGCCACAATATTTGACCAAACCAAGTAAAACTTGACCTGTGGCCTCCATATGGGGCTTAAATTGGGCTTACCAAGTCTCAACTCTGTAAACCCTCTGCAATGCCAACTAGCTCTGTGGAAGTCGTACAGCCACAAGACCAAAAGATCCTAGCAAAGGGCCTTCTGCATTGCAACATAGTCAAAAATCAGCCTCCCAGCTCAAAGCGTTAGTGAATTATTCAAAAAACACACAAAAAAGGCACGAAAAAGGCACCACACACGGTGACCTTTGGCACTTCCGAAGGTCGCACGGGTCTGGACCTCGGCACAGTGGATGAGAGTCACCTCCTGATACAGAGTCTAGAATTTCAGCTTCCTAGCTCAAAGCGTTAGTGAACTATGCAAAAAAAGACACAAAATAGTCTTAGCAGGCCGAAAAGCAACAGACGCGGTGACCTTTGACACTTCCGAAGGTCACAGAGATCTGAAAATCCGCACAGTGGATGAAAGTCACCTCCTGATACAGAGTCTAGAATTTCAGCTTCCTAGCTCAAAGCGTTAGTGAACTATGCAAAAAAAGACACAAAATAGTCTTAGCAGGCCGAAAAGCAACAGACGCGGTGACCTTTGACACTTCCGAAGGTCACAGAGATCTGAAAATCCGCACAGTGGATGAAAGTCACCTCCTGATACAGAGTCTAGAATTTCAGCTTCCTAGCTCAAAGCGTTAGTGAACTATGCAAAAAAAGACACGAAATAGTCTTAGCAGGCCGAAAAGCAACAGACGGGGTGACCTTTGACACTTCCGAAGGTCACACAGATCTGAAAATCCGCACAGTGGATGAAAGTCACCTCTTGATACAGAGTCTAGAATTTCAGCTTCCTAGCTCAAAGCATTAGTGAACTGTTCAAAAATAGACACGAAATAGGCCTCATAACAATACATAACAAACCTCCTGTGTCTACTGAGCATTAATAACATCTCATAATCGAAGGAGAACTAATTAAAACGGATGTCCTTAACATGAACCTATTGTATTATTGAATTATCAAGGACACTTTTGTGTTTTTGTGTTTAGAAATGTTAAAATAGTTATATATAAATTAAAGCTGCAAGCAGCGATGAACGGGACCTCGCACGTGCAATTTGACTTGACTGATGATGATGATGATGATGGTGATGGTGATGATGATGATGATGGTGGTAGCGATGATGATGATGATGGTGATGATGATGATGATGATGAGGATGATGATGATGATGATGATGATGATGATGATGGTGATGATGATGATGATGATGATGATGATGATGATGATGATGATGATGATGATGATGATGATGATGATCACATATCGGCCAATCAGCTACTAGTATCACTTCCGCCGTAGGCTCTGCGTCGGTGTAACGCGGAACCATAAATCAGCCTGGAAGTTACACGTGTCATTTGTTGATGTTTTTTCCAGGATTCTGATTGGCTGGCATGATGCTCTCAGCGTGAAACAACTCTTTTTTTTTCTCACAATCGAAGGGAAAAACATGAAAATTGGTTTGCAGGAAATTAACCCACTAATGTTGTGTAATTAACAATGATACAGTGGTGTTTCTGCCTTAAGAAATGTTGCAGATATCATTGTGAAACTCGCCGTTAACGTCAAAACGGACAGTTCAACAGTGTGTGTGTGTGTGTGTGTGTGTGTGTGTGTGTGTGTGTGTGTGTGTGTGTGTGTGTGTGTGTGTGTGTGTTTTTTCTCTCGCACCGGAGCCACTCATCGTCTGCGCTCCGGGACCTCCCACTTTAGAAATTAAGCACTGGGCCTGGCATATATTTTAATAACGGGCCATGCAAGAGAATTGGTGGTTTTATTACTCAAAGGAAGTAAAACAAGCACATGGTTCATACATTTCCGTCAATAAGATCCATTAAATGAGGGTAAAATAACCAAAATATATTTCTTGCTATGAATATGATAAAATCTGCTTTTCATGGCGAAACTATCTTAAAATATTGCAATTTAGACCGAGAATCAAAGAAATGGCAGCAATTTTATTTTTCCTTAAATGTAACAGTTATACATTTCAAGGGCTAGAAAAATGTAACAGTTATACATTTCAAGGGCTAATATGGTAACCCCTCTACGTTTTTGCATTTGGACCAACGTAGCCAGGGTATTCTGACGAGATCTGAAAAACCTTGCAACCAGAGCAAGCAAGAGATTATGTACATTTATTGAGTGAATATTATGAAAGTGAAATATGTATTGCTAGAAATGTAATCAAAACGCATTTCTATGCAGAAACTAACTCAAAATATAGATTTTTTTCCACAGCGTGTCCAGCAACCAAAAATGTAACCATTTCACGTTTTTAAAACGTTCCAGATTTACATTATTCTGACGAGATCTGAAAAAACCTTGCAACCACGAGCAAGCAAGAGATTATATACATTTACTGAGTGAATATTATGAAAGTGAAATATGTATTGCTAGAAATGTAATCAAAACGCATTTCTATGCAGAAACTAACTCAAAATATTGATTTTCTTCACAGCGTGTACAGCAACCAAAAATGTAACCATTTCACGTTTTTAAAACGTTCCAGATTTACATTATTCTGACGAGATCTGAAAAAACCTTGCAACCACGAGCAAGCAAGATATTATATACATTTACTGAGTGAATATTATGAAAGTGAAATATGTATTGCTATAAATGTAATCAAAACGCATTTCTATGCAGAAACTAACTCAAAATTTTGATTTTCTTCACAGCGTGTACAGCAACCAAAAATGTAACCATTTCACGTTTTTAAAACGTTCCAGATTTACATTATTCTGACGAGATCTGAAAAAACCTTGCAACCACGAGCAAGCAAGAGATTATATACATTTACTGAGTGAATATTATGAAAGTGAAATATGTATTGCTAGAAATGTAATCAAAACGCATTTCTATGCAGAAACTAACTCAAAATATTGATTTTCTTCACAGCGTGTACAGCAACCAAAAATGTAACCATTTCACGTTATTAAAACGTTCCAGATTTACATTATTCTGACGAGATCTGAAAAAACCTTGCAACCACGAGCAAGCAAGAGATTATATACATTTACTGAGTGAATATTATGAAAGTGAAATATGTATTGCTAGAAATGTAATCAAAACGCATTTCTATGCAGAAACTAACTCAAAATATTGATTTTCTTCACAGCGTGTACAGCAACCAAAAGTGTAACCATTTCACGTTTTTAAAACGTTCCAGATTTACATTATTCTGACGAGATCTGAAAAAACCTTGCAACCACGAGCAAGCAAGAGATTATATACATTTACTGAGTGAATATTATGAAAGTGAAATATGTATTGCTAGAAATGTAATCAAAACGCATTTCTATGCAGAAACTAACTCAAAATATTGATTTTCTTCACAGCGTGTACAGCAACCAAAAATGTAACCATTTCACGTTTTTAAAACGTTCCAGATTTACATTATTCTGACGAGATCTGAAAAAACATTGAAACCACGAGCAAGCAAGAGATTATATACATTTACTGAGTGAATATTATGAAAGTGAAATATGTATTGCTAGAAATGTAATCAAAACGCATTTCTATGCAGAAACTAACTCAAAATTTTGATTTTCTTCACAGCGTGTACAGCAACCAAAAATGTAACCATTTCACGTTTTTAAAACGTTCCAGATTTACATTATTCTGACAAGATCTGAAAAAACCTTGCAACCACGAGCAAGCAAGAGATTATATACATTTACTGAGTGAATATTATGAAAGTGAAATATGTATTGCTAGAAATGTAATCAAAACGCATTTCTATGCAGAAACTAACTCAAAATATTGATTTTCTTCACAGCGTGTACAGCAACCAAAAATGTAACCATTTCACGTTATTAAAACGTTCCAGCTTTACATTATTCTGACGAGATCTGAAAAAACCTTGCAACCACGAGCAAGCAAGAGATTATATACATTTACTGAGTGAATATTATGAAAGTGAAATATGTATTGCTAGAAATGTAATCAAAACGCATTTCTATGCAGAAACTAACTCAAAATATTGATTTTCTTCACAGCGTGTACAGCAACCAAAAATGTAACCATTTCATGTTTTTAAAACGTTCCAGGTTTACATTATTCTGACGAGATCTGAAAAAACCTTGCAACCACGAGCAAGCAAGAGATTATAGACATTTACTGAGTGAATATTATGAAAGTGAAATATGTATTGCTAGAAATGTAATCAAAACGCATTTCTATGCAGAAACTAACTCAAAATATTGATTTTCTTCACAGCGTGTACAGCAACCAAAAATGTAACCATTTCACCTTTTTAAAACGTTCCAGATTTACATTATTCTGACGAGATCTGAAAAAACCTTGCAACCACGAGCAAGCAAGAGATTATATACATTTACTGAGTGAATATTATGAAAGTGAAATATGTATTGCTAGAAATGTAATCAAAACGCATTTCTATGCAGAAACTAACTCAAAATATTGATTTTCTTCACAGCGTGTACAGCAACCAAAAATGTAACCATTTCACGTTATTAAAACGTTCCAGATTTACATTATTCTGACGAGATCTGAAAAAACCTTGCAACCACGAGCAAGCAAGAGATTATATACATTTACTGAGTGAATATTATGAAAGTGAAATATGTATTGCTAGAAATGTAATCAAAACGCATTTCTATGCGGAAACTAACTCAAAATATTGATTTTCTTCACAGCGTGTACAGCAACCATAAATGTAACCATTTCACGTTTTTAAAACGTTCCAGATTTACATTATTCTGACGAGATCTGAAAAAACCTTGCAACCACGAGCAAGCAAGAGATTATATACATTTACTGAGTGAATATTATGAAAGTGAAATATGTATTGCTAGAAATGTAATCAAAACGCATTTCTATGCAGAAACTAACTCAAAATATTGATTTTCTTCACAGCGTGTACAGCAACCAAAAATGTAACCATTTCACGTTATTAAAACGTTCCAGTTTTACATTATTCTGACGAGATCTGAAAAAACCTTGCAACCACGAGCAAGCAAGAGATTATATACATTTACTGAGTGAATATTATGAAAGTGAAATATGTATTGCTAGAAATGTAATCAAAACGCATTTCTATGCAGAAACTAACTCAAAATATTGATTTTCTTCACAGCGTGTACAGCAACCATAAATGTAACCATTTCACGTTTTTAAAACGTTCCAGATTTACATTATTCTGACGAGATCTGAAAAAACCTTGCAACCACGAGCAAGCAAGAGATTATATACATTTACTGAGTGAATATTATGAAAGTGAAATATGTATTGCTATAAATGTAATCAAAACGCATTTCTATGCAGAAACTAACTCAAAATATTGATTATTCTTCACAGCGTGTACAGCAACCAAAAATGTAACCATTTCACGTTTTTAAAACGTTCCAGATTTACATTATTCTGACGAGATCTGAAAAAACCTTGCAACCACGAGCAAGCAAGAGATTATATACATTTACTGAGTGAATATTATGAAAGTGAAATATGTATTGCTAGAAATGTAATCAAAACGCATTTCTATGCAGAAACTAACTCAAAATATTGATTTTCTTCACAGCGTGTACAGCAACCAAAGATGTAACCATTTCACGTTTTTAAAACGTTCCAGATTTACATTATTCTGACGAGATCTGAAAAAACCTTGCAACCACGAGCAAGCAAGAGATTATATACATTTACTGAGTGAATATTATGAAAGTGAAATATGTATTGCTAGAAATGTAATCAAAACGCATTTCTATGCAGAAACTAACTCAAAATATTGATTTTCTTCACAGCGTGTACAGCAACCAAAAATGTAACCATTTCACGTTATTAAAACGTTCCAGTTTTACATTATTCTGACGAGATCTGAAAAAACCTTGCAACCACGAGCAAGCAAGAGATTATATACATTTACTGAGTGAATATTATGAAAGTGAAATATGTATTGCTAGAAATGTAATCAAAACGCATTTCTATGCAGAAACTAACTCAAAATATTGATTTTCTTCACAGCGTGTACAGCAACCATAAATGTAACCATTTCACGTTTTTAAAACGTTCCAGATTTACATTATTCTGACGAGATCTGAAAAAACCTTGCAACCACGAGCAAGCAAGAGATTATATACATTTACTGAGTGAATATTATGAAAGTGAAATATGTATTGCTATAAATGTAATCAAAACGCATTTCTATGCAGAAACTAACTCAAAATATTGATTATTCTTCACAGCGTGTACAGCAACCAAAAATGTAACCATTTCACGTTTTTAAAACGTTCCAGATTTACATTATTCTGACGAGATCTGAAAAAACCTTGCAACCACGAGCAAGCAAGAGATTATATACATTTACTGAGTGAATATTATGAAAGTGAAATATGTATTGCTAGAAATGTAATCAAAACGCATTTCTATGCAGAAACTAACTCAAAATATTGATTTTCTTCACAGCGTGTACAGCAACCAAAAATGTAACCCATTCACGTTTTTAAAACGTTCCAGATTTACATTATTCTGACGAGATCTGAAAAAACCTTGCAACCACGAGCAAGCAAGAGATTATATACATTTACTGAGTGAATATTATGAAAGTGAAATATGTATTGCTAGAAATGTAATCAAAACGCATTTCTATGCAGAAACTAACTCAAAATATTGATTTTCTTCACAGCGTGTACAGCAACCATAAATGTAACCATTTCACGTTTTTAAAACGTTCCAGATTTACATTATTCTGACGAGATCTGAAAAAACCTTGCAACCACGAGCAAGCAAGAGATTATATACATTTACTGAGTGAATATTATGAAAGTGAAATATGTATTGCTATAAATGTAATCAAAACGCATTTCTATGCAGAAACTAACTCAAAATATTGATTATTCTTCACAGCGTGTACAGCAACCAAAAATGTAACCATTTCACGTTTTTAAAACGTTCCAGATTTACATTATTCTGACGAGATCTGAAAAAACCTTGCAACCACGAGCAAGCAAGAGATTATATACATTTACTGAGTGAATATTATGAAAGTGAAATATGTATTGCTAGAAATGTAATCAAAACGCATTTCTATGCAGAAACTAACTCAAAATATTGATTTTCTTCACAGCGTGTACAGCAACCAAAAATGTAACCATTTCACGTTTTTAAAACGTTCCAGATTTACATTACTCTGACGAGATCTGAAAAAACCTTGCAACCACGAGCAAGCAAGAGATTATATACATTTACTGAGTGAATATTATGAAAGTGAAATATGTATTGCTAGAAATGTAATCAAAACGCATTTCTATGCAGAAACTAACTCAAAATATTGATTTTCTTCACAGCGTGTACAGCAACCAAAAATGTAACCATTTCACGTTATTAAAACGTTCCAGTTTTACATTATTCTGACGAGATCTGAAAAAACCTTGCAACCACGAGCAAGCAAGAGATTATATACATTTACTGAGTGAATATTATGAAAGTGAAATATGTATTGCTAGAAATGTAATCAAAACGCATTTCTATGCAGAAACTAACTCAAAATATTGATTTTCTTCACAGCGTGTACAGCAACCATAAATGTAACCATTTCACGTTTTTAAAACGTTCCAGATTTACATTATTCTGACGAGATCTGAAAAAACCTTGCAACCACGAGCAAGCAAGAGATTATATACATTTACTGAGTGAATATTATGAAAGTGAAATATGTATTGCTAGAAATGTAATCAAAACGCATTTCTATGCAGAAACTAACTCAAAATATTGATTTTCTTCACAGCGTGTACAGCAACCAAAAATGTAACCATTTCACGTTATTAAAACGTTCCAGTTTTACATTATTCTGACGAGATCTGAAAAAACCTTGCAACCACGAGCAAGCAAGAGATTATATACATTTACTGAGTGAATATTATGAAAGTGAAATATGTATTGCTATAAATGTAATCAAAACGCATTTCTATGCAGAAACTAACTCAAAATATTGATTTTCTTCACAGCGTGTACAGCAACCAAAAATGTAACCATTTCACGTTTTTAAAACGTTCCATATTTACATTATTCTGACGAGATCTGAAAGAACCTTGCACCCACGAGCAAGCAAGAGATTATATACATTTACTGAGTGAATATTATGAAAGTGAAATATGTATTGCTAGAAATGTAATCAAAACGCATTTCTATGCAGAAACTAACTCAAAATATTGATTTTCTTCACAGCGTGTACAGCAACCAAAAATGTAACCATTTCACGTTTTTAAAACGTTCCAGATTTACATTATTCTGACGAGATCTGAAAAAGCCTTGCAACCACGAGCAAGCAAGAGATTATATACATTTACTGAGTGAATATTATGAAAGTGAAATATGTATTGCTAGAAATGTAATCAAAACGCATTTCTATGCAGAAACTATTTCAAAATATTGATTTTCTTCACAGCGTGTACAGCAACCAAAAATGTAACCATTTCACGTTTTTAAAACGTTCCAGATTTACATTATTCCGACGAGATCTGAAAAAACCTTGCAACCACGAGCAAGCAAGAGATTATATACATTTACTGAGTGAATATTATGAAAGTGAAATATGTATTGCTAGAAATTTAATCAAAACGCATTTCTATGCAGAAACTAACTCAAAATATTGATTTTCTTCACAGCGTGTACAGCAACCAAAAATGTAACCATTTCACGTTATTAAAACGTTCCAGTTTTACATTATTCTGACGAGATCTGAAAAAACCTTGCAACCACGAGCAAGCAAGAGATTATATACATTTACTGAGTGAATATTATGAAAGTGAAATATGTATTGCTAGAAATGTAATCAAAACGCATTTCTATGCAGAAACTAACTCAAAATATTGATTTTGTTCACAGCGTGTACAGCAACCATAAATGTAACCATTTCACGTTTTTAAAACGTTCCAGATTTATATTATTCTGACGAGATCTGAAAAAACCTTGTAACCACGAGCAAGCAAGAGATTATATACATTTACTGAGTGAATATTATGAAAGTGAAATATGTATTGCTAGAAATGTAATCAAAACGCATTTCTATGCAGAAACTAACTCAAAATATTGATTTTCTTCACAGCGTGTACAGCAACCAAAAATGTAACCATTTCACGTTATTAAAACGTTCCAGTTTTACATTATTCTGACGAGATCTGAAAAAACATTGCAACCACGAGCAAGCAAGAGATTATATACATTTACTGAGTGAATATTATGAAAGTGAAATATGTATTGCTATAAATGTAATCAAAACGCATTTCTATGCAGAAACTAACTCAAAATATTGATTTTCTTCACAGCGTGTACAGCAACCAAAAATGTAACCATTTCACGTTTTTAAAACGTTCCAGATTTACATTATTCTGACGAGATCTGAAAAAACCTTGCAACCACGAGCAAGCAAGAGATTATATACATTTACTGAGTGAATATTATGAAAGTGAAATATGTATTGCTAGAAATGTAATCAAAACGCATTTCTATGCAGAAACTAACTCAAAATATTGATTTTCTTCACAGCGTGTACAGCAACCATAAATGTAACCATTTCACGTTTTTAAAACGTTCCAGATTTACATTATTCTGACGAGATCTGAAAAAACCTTGCAACCACGAGCAAGCAAGAGATTATATACATTTACTGAGTGAATATTATGAAAGTGAAATATGTATTGCTATAAATGTAATCAAAACGCATTTCTATGCAGAAACTAACTCAAAATATTGATTATTCTTCACAGCGTGTACAGCAACCAAAAATGTAACCATTTCACGTTTTTAAAACGTTCCAGATTTACATTATTCTGACGAGATCTGAAAAAACCTTGCAACCACGAGCAAGCAAGAGATTATATACATTTACTGAGTGAATATTATGAAAGTGAAATATGTATTGCTAGAAATGTAATCAAAACGCATTTCTATGCAGAAACTAACTCAAAATATTGATTTTCTTCACAGCGTGTACAGCAACCAAAAATGTAACCATTTCACGTTTTTAAAACGTTCCATATTTACATTATTCTGACGAGATCTGAAAGAACCTTGCACCCACGAGCAAGCAAGAGATTATATACATTTACTGAGTGAATATTATGAAAGTGAAATATGTATTGCTAGAAATGTAATCAAAACGCATTTCTATGCAGAAACTAACTCAAAATATTGATTTTCTTCACAGCGTGTACAGCAACCAAAAATGTAACCATTTCACGTTTTTAAAACGTTCCAGATTTACATTATTCTGACGAGATCTGAAAAAACCTTGCAACCACGAGCAAGCAAGAGATTATATACATTTACTGAGTGAATATTATGAAAGTGAAATATGTATTGCTAGAAATGTAATCAAAACGCATTTCTATGCAGAAACTAACTCAAAATATTGATTTTCTTCACAGCGTGTACAGCAACCAAAAATGTAACCATTTCACGTTATTAAAACGTTCCAGATTTACATTATTCTGACGAGATCTGAAAAAACCTTGCAACCACGAGCAAGCAAGAGATTATATACATTTACTGAGTGAATATTATGAAAGTGAAATATGTATTGCTAGAAATGTAATCAAAACGCATTTCTATGCAGAAACTAACTCAAAATATTGATTTTCTTCACAGCGTGTACAGCAACCAAAAATGTAACCATTTCACGTTATTAAAACGTTCCAGATTTACATTATTCTGACGAGATCTGAAAAAACCTTGCAACCACGAGCAAGCAAGAGATTATATACATTTACTGAGTGAATATTATGAAAGTGAAATATGTATTGCTAGAAATGTAATCAAAACGCATTTCTATGCAGAAACTAACTCAAAATATTGATTTTCTTCACAGCGTGTACAGCAACCAAAAGTGTAACCATTTCACGTTTTTAAAACGTTCCAGATTTACATTATTCTGACGAGATCTGAAAAAACCTTGCAACCACGAGCAAGCAAGAGATTATATACATTTACTGAGTGAATATTATTAAAGTGAAATATGTATTGCTAGAAATGTAATCAAAACGCATTTCTATGCAGAAACTAACTCAAAATATTGATTTTCTTCACAGCGTGTACAGCAACCAAAAATGTAACCATTTCACGTTTTTAAAACGTTCCAGATTTACATTATTCTGACGAGATCTGAAAAAACATTGAAACCACGAGCAAGCAAGAGATTATATACATTTACTGAGTGAATATTATGAAAGTGAAATATGTATTGCTAGAAATGTAATCAAAACGCATTTCTATGCAGAAACTAACTCAAAATTTTGATTTTCTTCACAGCGTGTACAGCAACCAAAAATGTAACCATTTCACGTTTTTAAAACGTTCCAGATTTACATTATTCTGACAAGATCTGAAAAAACCTTGCAACCACGAGCAAGCAAGAGATTATATACATTTACTGAGTGAATATTATGAAAGTGAAATATGTATTGCTAGAAATGTAATCAAAACGCATTTCTATGCAGAAACTAACTCAAAATATTGATTTTCTTCACAGCGTGTACAGCAACCAAACATGTAACCATTTCACGTTATTAAAACGTTCCAGCTTTACATTATTCTGACGAGATCTGAAAAAACCTTGCAACCACGAGCAAGCAAGAGATTATATACATTTACTGAGTGAATATTATGAAAGTGAAATATGTATTGCTAGAAATGTAATCAAAACGCATTTCTATGCAGAAACTAACTCAAAATATTGATTTTCTTCACAGCGTGTACAGCAACCAAAAATGTAACCATTTCACGTTATTAAAACGTTCCAGTTTTACATTATTCTGACGAGATCTGAAAAAACCTTGCAACCACGAGCAAGCAAGAGATTATATACATTTACTGAGTGAATATTATGAAAGTGAAATATGTATTGCTAGAAATGTAATCAAAACGCATTTCTATGCAGAAACTAACTCAAAATATTGATTTTCTTCACAGCGTGTACAGCAACCATAAATGTAACCATTTCACGTTTTTAAAACGTTCCAGATTTACATTATTCTGACGAGATCTGAAAAAACCTTGCAACCACGAGCAAGCAAGAGATTATATACATTTACTGAGTGAATATTATGAAAGTGAAATATGTATTGCTATAAATGTAATCAAAACGCATTTCTATGCAGAAACTAACTCAAAATATTGATTATTCTTCACAGCGTGTACAGCAACCAAAAATGTAACCATTTCACGTTTTTAAAACGTTCCAGATTTACATTATTCTGACGAGATCTGAAAAAACCTTGCAACCACGAGCAAGCAAGAGATTATATACATTTACTGAGTGAATATTATGAAAGTGAAATATGTATTGCTAGAAATGTAATCAAAACGCATTTCTATGCAGAAACTAACTCAAAATATTGATTTTCTTCACAGCGTGTACAGCAACCAAAGATGTAACCATTTCACGTTTTTAAAACGTTCCAGATTTACATTATTCTGACGAGATCTGAAAAAACCTTGCAACCACGAGCAAGCAAGAGATTATATACATTTACTGAGTGAATATTATGAAAGTGAAATATGTATTGCTAGAAATGTAATCAAAACGCATTTCTATGCAGAAACTAACTCAAAATATTGATTTTCTTCACAGCGTGTACAGCAACCAAAAATGTAACCATTTCACGTTATTAAAACGTTCCAGTTTTACATTATTCTGACGAGATCTGAAAAAACCTTGCAACCACGAGCAAGCAAGAGATTATATACATTTACTGAGTGAATATTATGAAAGTGAAATATGTATTGCTAGAAATGTAATCAAAACGCATTTCTATGCAGAAACTAACTCAAAATATTGATTTTCTTCACAGCGTGTACAGCAACCATAAATGTAACCATTTCACGTTTTTAAAACGTTCCAGATTTACATTATTCTGACGAGATCTGAAAAAACCTTGCAACCACGAGCAAGCAAGAGATTATATACATTTACTGAGTGAATATTATGAAAGTGAAATATGTATTGCTATAAATGTAATCAAAACGCATTTCTATGCAGAAACTAACTCAAAATATTGATTATTCTTCACAGCGTGTACAGCAACCAAAAATGTAACCATTTCACGTTTTTAAAACGTTCCAGATTTACATTATTCTGACGAGATCTGAAAAAACCTTGCAACCACGAGCAAGCAAGAGATTATATACATTTACTGAGTGAATATTATGAAAGTGAAATATGTATTGCTAGAAATGTAATCAAAACGCATTTCTATGCAGAAACTAACTCAAAATATTGATTTTCTTCACAGCGTGTACAGCAACCAAAAATGTAACCCATTCACGTTTTTAAAACGTTCCAGATTTACATTATTCTGACGAGATCTGAAAAAACCTTGCAACCACGAGCAAGCAAGAGATTATATACATTTACTGAGTGAATATTATGAAAGTGAAATATGTATTGCTAGAAATGTAATCAAAACGCATTTCTATGCAGAAACTAACTCAAAATATTGATTTTCTTCACAGCGTGTACAGCAACCATAAATGTAACCATTTCACGTTTTTAAAACGTTCCAGATTTACATTATTCTGACGAGATCTGAAAAAACCTTGCAACCACGAGCAAGCAAGAGATTATATACATTTACTGAGTGAATATTATGAAAGTGAAATATGTATTGCTATAAATGTAATCAAAACGCATTTCTATGCAGAAACTAACTCAAAATATTGATTATTCTTCACAGCGTGTACAGCAACCAAAAATGTAACCATTTCACGTTTTTAAAACGTTCCAGATTTACATTATTCTGACGAGATCTGAAAAAACCTTGCAACCACGAGCAAGCAAGAGATTATATACATTTACTGAGTGAATATTATGAAAGTGAAATATGTATTGCTAGAAATGTAATCAAAACGCATTTCTATGCAGAAACTAACTCAAAATATTGATTTTCTTCACAGCGTGTACAGCAACCAAAAATGTAACCATTTCACGTTTTTAAAACGTTCCAGATTTACATTACTCTGACGAGATCTGAAAAAACCTTGCAACCACGAGCAAGCAAGAGATTATATACATTTACTGAGTGAATATTATGAAAGTGAAATATGTATTGCTAGAAATGTAATCAAAACGCATTTCTATGCAGAAACTAACTCAAAATATTGATTTTCTTCACAGCGTGTACAGCAACCAAAAATGTAACCATTTCACGTTATTAAAACGTTCCAGTTTTACATTATTCTGACGAGATCTGAAAAAACCTTGCAACCACGAGCAAGCAAGAGATTATATACATTTACTGAGTGAATATTATGAAAGTGAAATATGTATTGCTAGAAATGTAATCAAAACGCATTTCTATGCAGAAACTAACTCAAAATATTGATTTTCTTCACAGCGTGTACAGCAACCATAAATGTAACCATTTCACGTTTTTAAAACGTTCCAGATTTACATTATTCTGACGAGATCTGAAAAAACCTTGCAACCACGAGCAAGCAAGAGATTATATACATTTACTGAGTGAATATTATGAAAGTGAAATATGTATTGCTAGAAATGTAATCAAAACGCATTTCTATGCAGAAACTAACTCAAAATATTGATTTTCTTCACAGCGTGTACAGCAACCAAAAATGTAACCATTTCACGTTATTAAAACGTTCCAGTTTTACATTATTCTGACGAGATCTGAAAAAACCTTGCAACCACGAGCAAGCAAGAGATTATATACATTTACTGAGTGAATATTATGAAAGTGAAATATGTATTGCTATAAATGTAATCAAAACGCATTTCTATGCAGAAACTAACTCAAAATATTGATTTTCTTCACAGCGTGTACAGCAACCAAAAATGTAACCATTTCACGTTTTTAAAACGTTCCATATTTACATTATTCTGACGAGATCTGAAAGAACCTTGCACCCACGAGCAAGCAAGAGATTATATACATTTACTGAGTGAATATTATGAAAGTGAAATATGTATTGCTAGAAATGTAATCAAAACGCATTTCTATGCAGAAACTAACTCAAAATATTGATTTTCTTCACAGCGTGTACAGCAACCAAAAATGTAACCATTTCACGTTTTTAAAACGTTCCAGATTTACATTATTCTGACGAGATCTGAAAAAGCCTTGCAACCACGAGCAAGCAAGAGATTATATACATTTACTGAGTGAATATTATGAAAGTGAAATATGTATTGCTAGAAATGTAATCAAAACGCATTTCTATGCAGAAACTATTTCAAAATATTGATTTTCTTCACAGCGTGTACAGCAACCAAAAATGTAACCATTTCACGTTTTTAAAACGTTCCAGATTTACATTATTCCGACGAGATCTGAAAAAACCTTGCAACCACGAGCAAGCAAGAGATTATATACATTTACTGAGTGAATATTATGAAAGTGAAATATGTATTGCTAGAAATTTAATCAAAACGCATTTCTATGCAGAAACTAACTCAAAATATTGATTTTCTTCACAGCGTGTACAGCAACCAAAAATGTAACCATTTCACGTTATTAAAACGTTCCAGTTTTACATTATTCTGACGAGATCTGAAAAAACATTGCAACCACGAGCAAGCAAGAGATTATATACATTTACTGAGTGAATATTATGAAAGTGAAATATGTATTGCTATAAATGTAATCAAAACGCATTTCTATGCAGAAACTAACTCAAAATATTGATTTTCTTCACAGCGTGTACAGCAACCAAAAATGTAACCATTTCACGTTTTTAAAACGTTCCAGATTTACATTATTCTGACGAGATCTGAAAAAACCTTGCAACCACGAGCAAGCAAGAGATTATATACATTTACTGAGTGAATATTATGAAAGTGAAATATGTATTGCTAGAAATGTAATCAAAACGCATTTCTATGCAGAAACTAACTCAAAATATTGATTTTCTTCACAGCGTGTACAGCAACCATAAATGTAACCATTTCACGTTTTTAAAACGTTCCAGATTTATATTATTCTGACGAGATCTGAAAAAACCTTGTAACCACGAGCAAGCAAGAGATTATATACATTTACTGAGTGAATATTATGAAAGTGAAATATGTATTGCTAGAAATGTAATCAAAACGCATTTCTATGCAGAAACTAACTCAAAATATTGATTTTCTTCACAGCGTGTACAGCAACCAAAAATGTAACCATTTCACGTTATTAAAACGTTCCAGTTTTACATTATTCTGACGAGATCTGAAAAAACATTGCAACCACGAGCAAGCAAGAGATTATATACATTTACTGAGTGAATATTATGAAAGTGAAATATGTATTGCTATAAATGTAATCAAAACGCATTTCTATGCAGAAACTAACTCAAAATATTGATTTTCTTCACAGCGTGTACAGCAACCAAAAATGTAACCATTTCACGTTTTTAAAACGTTCCAGATTTACATTATTCTGACGAGATCTGAAAAAACCTTGCAACCACGAGCAAGCAAGAGATTATATACATTTACTGAGTGAATATTATGAAAGTGAAATATGTATTGCTAGAAATGTAATCAAAACGCATTTCTATGCAGAAACTAACTCAAAATATTGATTTTCTTCACAGCGTGTACAGCAACCATAAATGTAACCATTTCACGTTTTTAAAACGTTCCAGATTTACATTATTCTGACGAGATCTGAAAAAACCTTGCAACCACGAGCAAGCAAGAGATTATATACATTTACTGAGTGAATATTATGAAAGTGAAATATGTATTGCTATAAATGTAATCAAAACGCATTTCTATGCAGAAACTAACTCAAAATATTGATTATTCTTCACAGCGTGTACAGCAACCAAAAATGTAACCATTTCACGTTTTTAAAACGTTCCAGATTTACATTATTCTGACGAGATCTGAAAAAACCTTGCAACCACGAGCAAGCAAGAGATTATATACATTTACTGAGTGAATATTATGAAAGTGAAATATGTATTGCTAGAAATGTAATCAAAACGCATTTCTATGCAGAAACTAACTCAAAATATTGATTTTCTTCACAGCGTGTACAGCAACCAAAAATGTAACCATTTCACGTTTTTAAAACGTTCCAGATTTACATTATTCTGACGAGATCTGAAAAAGCCTTGCAACCACGAGCAAGCAAGAGATTATATACATTTACTGAGTGAATATTATGAAAGTGAAATATGTATTGCTAGAAATGTAATCAAAACGCATTTCTATGCAGAAACTAACTCAAAATATTGATTTTCTTCACAGCGTGTACAGCAACCAAAAATGTAACCATTTCACGTTATTAAAACGTTCCAGTTTTACATTATTCTGACGAGATCTGAAAAAACCTTGCAACCACGAGCAAGCAAGAGATTATATACATTTACTGAGTGAATATTATGAAAGTGAAATATGTATTGCTATAAATGTAATCAAAACGCATTTCTATGCAGAAACTAACTCAAAATATTGATTTTCTTCACAGCGTGTACAGCAACCAAAAATGTAACCATTTCACGTTTTTAAAACGTTCCAGATTTACATTATTCTGACGAGATCTGAAAAAGCCTTGCAACCACGAGCAAGCAAGAGATTATATACATTTACTGAGTGAATATTATGAAAGTGAAATATGTATTGCTAGAAATGTAATCAAAACGCATTTCTATGCAGAAACTAACTCAAAATATTGATTTTCTTCACAGCGTGTACAGCAACCAAAAATGTAACCATTTCACGTTTTTAAAACGTTCCAGATTTACATTATTCCGACGAGATCTGAAAAAACCTTGCAACCACGAGCAAGCAAGAGATTATATACATTTACTGAGTGAATATTATGAAAGTGAAATATGTATTGCTAGAAATTTAATCAAAACGCATTTCTATGCAGAAACTAACTCAAAATATTGATTTTCTTCACAGCGTGTACAGCAACCAAAAATGTAACCATTTCACGTTATTAAAACGTTCCAGTTTTACATTATTCTGACGAGATCTGAAAAAACCTTGCAACCACGAGCAAGCAAGAGATTATATACATTTACTGAGTGAATATTATGAAAGTGAAATATGTATTGCTAGAAATGTAATCAAAACGCATTTCTATGCAGAAACTAACTCAAAATATTGATTTTCTTCACAGCGTGTACAGCAACCAAAAATGTAACCATTTCACGTTTTTAAAACGTTCCATATTTACATTATTCTGACGAGATCTGAAAGAACCTTGCACCCACGAGCAAGCAAGAGATTATATACATTTACTGAGTGAATATTATGAAAGTGAAATATGTATTGCTAGAAATGTAATCAAAACGCATTTCTATGCAGAAACTAACTCAAAATATTGATTTTCTTCACAGCGTGTACAGCAACCAAAAATGTAACCATTTCACGTTTTTAAAACGTTCCAGATTTACATTATTCTGACGAGATCTGAAAAAACCTTGCAACCACGAGCAAGCAAGAGATTATATACATTTACTGAGTGAATATTATGAAAGTGAAATATGTATTGCTAGAAATGTAATCAAAACGCATTTCTATGCAGAAACTAACTCAAAATATTGATTTTCTTCACAGCGTGTACAGCAACCAAAAATGTAACCATTTCACGTTTTTAAAACGTTCCATATTTACATTATTCTGACGAGATCTGAAAGAACCTTGCACCCACGAGCAAGCAAGAGATTATATACATTTACTGAGTGAATATTATGAAAGTGAAATATGTATTGCTAGAAATGTAATCAAAACGCATTTCTATGCAGAAACTAACTCAAAATATTGATTTTCTTCACAGCGTGTACAGCAACCAAAAATGTAACCATTTCACGTTTTTAAAACGTTCCAGATTTACATTATTCTGACGAGATCTGAAAAAGCCTTGCAACCACGAGCAAGCAAGAGATTATATACATTTACTGAGTGAATATTATGAAAGTGAAATATGTATTGCTAGAAATGTAATCAAAACGCATTTCTATGCAGAAACTAACTCAAAATATTGATTTTCTTCACAGCGTGTACAGCAACCATAAATGTAACCCATTCACGTTTTTAAAACGTTCCAGATTTACATTATTCTGACGAGATCTGAAAAAACCTTGCAACCACGAGCAAGCAAGAGATTATATACATTTACTGAGTGAATATTATGAAAGTGAAATATGTATTGCTATAAATGTTGTAAGAGCCAATTGTTTAATTTAAGTAATTCATATTTTATTGCATTTAAGTTTTTCCCTTAATATTAAAGTTGCATGTCGTCCCATACTGTCTGCTACAAGCTGCTAAAATGCGCCCCCTGGTGTTTGGGCTTTTCGTCTTTTATGCGCAGAAGCATCAGTTAATTAGAGGCTCAGATTATATAATAGTGAAGTGAAGACGCTAGAGCGACACGTGGGATACATTAGTTTGACCGTATTTTGCATTTTAAGTATTTTTGGGTGTTTTTCTGATATCTTCTTTGACTGGAACCCTTTTGTCAGGAAGATAAGCTGTGCTTTGTGCAAGTTCTGCCTTTTGTTTCGTTTGTGGGATTATCCTGTACCACGAGTGATCAGTAAACTCCACTAAAATCATCTACGGCTGTCTCCTGGAGTCTGTGAGTACGTGGTCCAGTTCATGCCTTTGATGTGCAAAGTACAGTGTGCCCGCCCAAAAAAGTACGAGTCAACTCAAACCTGTGTCACACTGGCGAATGTGGCGTCGGATAATGTAGGAGAAATATTCTGGAACCAAACGCCACTACAACTTGTCAAACTAATACCACATGAATGAATGCATGAAAAACGTTAGCCTACCTGCCTTTTGAGCTATATACATACCCTGCAGCAAGCCTTGAACTGTTTTATGGAACTTGTGACGGTTTAACTGAAGAATATATTCGGTTTTGTGGAAAACTGTCACAAGTATAACGCGACGAGCGTGACGTCACTATGGACGAGGAAAGCATTGCGCAATCCGAGCAACCTGCACTGTTTGAACCTGGCCACAAGAGGGAGCCAAAACCTACCCCAAAGGCTTTAGAAGACAAACTGCACAGGCTCTTGAATGCAAGGAGATATAAGCTCAGGGTATTGACGGCAAAAGAGAAGGAAATGGAAGAAATTATGGAACATGATTGCAATGTGGAGGAAATTGAAGATGTACATTTAATAAACCTACAGCAATTTCGTGATGGTTTCATTGAAGCAAACAAAGCAGTGCTGCCTTTAATTAATGAAGAAGAGAAAGATGCAGACCAAGAACAATGGTTTCAACCAAAATTGGCCTACTTTAATGACTTTATTAAGAGAAGAAAATGAATGGATGGTGGGAGCCAAACGAAGACGGCTTGATACGGCACTGGAATGTGACAACGACGTGACCTTCATGGATAGTGTCTCGGTGGCGTCCGCATTAAAGCACGAAACAAATAAACCTACTGGACAGGGCTCTGTCAGTGGTCTTTCCCGACACAGCAGTGCTTCCCGACACAGCAGTGCTTCCCGACACAGCAGTGCGTCAGCAGCTTCCTCAGCTCGTTTAAAAGAAGAAGCCAACAGAGCAGCACTACTCGCAAAGGCAGCCGCCATACAGAAACAACAAGATTTGGAAATTGAGCAGGCACATTTGAAACAAGAAATGGAGATGCAACAAGCAAGAATGAAGGCTAAAATGGCACAGTTGGAAATAGACACCGCAATTGCAGAATCTGCTGCAAAAATTAAGGTATATACAGAGTTTGATGCCCCACAGCACAACTTGCCACGACATTTGAAGCCTGAAGAGGGCGCTGCTTATGCTCCTGTGCCGCTGCAAATAAACCCAGGCTCTTTACCACGACATTTGAAGCCTGAACAGGGCGCTGCTTACGCTCCTGTGCCGCTGCAAATAAACACAGGTTCTTTACCACGACATTTGAAGCCTGAACAGTGCGCTACTTATGCTCCTGTGTCGCCTCAAAGAAGCAAACGCTTATTGTTAGGACAAGCAAAGCCTGAAGATGGTGCTACATTTGCTCCTAGCCACCCACAAAGGCAAAGGGACTCATCGCCACACACCGCTGATGTCAGACGCAAAACAACAAGCACAGTGCCACGGTATACACCCGGCTTTGCTGATGTCAGGTCCGTGAGGCATCAGGATCAGCCACCAAGGCAGGAGTACGCCTATGGTGAACAGCAACAAAACGATGGTATGGGGAACATACTTACAGTGATGCAGAGGCAGAATGACATCACGGAGATGCTTGCGAGGCAGCAACAAACTTCTCACCTTCCTCAAGTGAGTGTTCCAGTGTTCCATGGCGACCCACTTCAGTACAAGTCTTTTATGAGAGCATTTGAACACGCAATTGAGTCAAAGACACAGAACAGTGCTGACAAGCTCTACTACCTAGAACAATACACGATGGGAGAGCCGAGAGACCTCATCAGGAGCTGTCAGCATATGACACCAGCACGCGGTTTCAAAGAGGCAATGAAACTGCTCACCGATCATTATGGAAACGAATTAAAGATCGCCACTGCTTACATGGAGAAGGCTTTCCAGTGGCCTTCAATTAAGTCAGAAGATGGCAAATCATTGCACTCATTCTCACTGTTTCTTGTGTCGTGTCGCAATGCCATGGAAGACGTCGACTATATGGATGAGATGGACAACCCTGCAAACATGAGAGCCATCATTTCAAAGCTCCCATACAAACTACGTGAGAAATGGAGAGGAGCTGCTTTTGACATCCAAGAGAGAGGACGAGGGCGCGCCAAGTTTCCGGACTTGGTCAAATTTATAGAAAGGCAGGCTAAAGTCACCATGGACCCGCTCTTTGGGAATATTGCAGATGCTGGGCCTGCTACGGAAAAAAGAGACCAAAACAAAGCGCCAGCGAAAGATGTCAAGAAAAGGAGTAGCTTTGCCACAAATGTTGTCTCAAGTGAAGAGCGAGCGCAGCCCCCTCCTAAGACAAAGAATGACACAACCCCTTTCAACGTGGCTCTTGTCAAACCCTGCCTATTCTGTGAAAAGAATCATGCTTTGGAAGTCTGTTACTCCTTCCGTGACAAACCACACAAGGATAAAGTTGAGTTTTTGAAAAAATGTGGGCTCTGTTTTGGATGTTTAGGTAAGGGACACCGAAGTTCAGCTTGCAAAAAGAAGGCAAGCTGTCAAGTGTGCTCGGGAAGACACCCCAGTCTGCTACACATCCCCAAGCCAGAACACAGACCCAGTGAAACCACCGACAACGAGGAGACAGAACAAACCACCTCAAGAACTGATGGGTCTGTACATGAAGAAACCAGTGCGTACACTGGGGCCGGTAACGGAGACGGCATCCTCGCTATTGTGCCTGTCCGTGTTAAATCCAAGAAAAGTCCCAAAACAGTGGAGACCTATGCCTTTATGGACCCGGGCAGCACGGGCACGTTTTGCACTGAAGACTTAGCCAGGCAGCTGAACCTCACTGGCAGGAAGACAGAGATTATTTTGCAAACTATGAACCTGAAAGGGAGCATTGAAAGTCATGTGCTCTCCGATATGGAAGTGAGCAGCCTAGAGGAAAATAACTTCATAGACCTGCCCAAAGTGTTCACGCAGAAGGAGATACCAGTGAGCATACGGAACATTCCTTTGCAGAGGGATGTAGACAGATGGCCATACTTGAGAGAAGTGAAACTGCCATACATTGACGCCAAAGTGGGACTCATGATCGGGACTAATGCCCACAAGGCAATGGAGCCGTGGAGAGTTATAAACAGTCAGGGCAATGGACCCTACGCTGTCAGGACAGCCCTTGGCTGGGTCATAAACGGGCCGCTCAAAGAACATACGGATGCCAATACAGAAGGTGATGAACGGCAATGGTTCACTGTTAATCGAACCTCCCTGCAGAGCATAGAGGAGTTAACCATACAACACTACAACCACGACTTTCCTGAGAGGAACTGCGACGACAAGGTGGAGATGTCTTTGGAGGACCATCAGTTTATGGACAAGATGTCAAGCTCTGTTCATCATGTTGATGGGCACTACTACCTCAACCTACCCGTGAAGAGTCAAAGTCTCACCTTGCCGAACAACCGAAGTGTGGCTGTGCAGCGTGCAGTCAACTTGAAGAGGAAACTCAGCAAGAATCCTGAATTCCACAAGGAATACACAACCTTCATGAACAACATGTTTGATAAAGGTCATGCAGTTCCGGTACGTGATGACGAACGCATTCGTCAGGATGGCAGAATCTGGTATATTCCACACCATGGGGTCTACCACCCTAAGAAGAAGAAGTTGCGAGTTGTGTTCGACTGCGCTGCTTCCTTTCAAGGTATTTCACTGAACGACATACTACTCCAAGGTCCAGACCTAACAAATTCACTTGTAGGAGTGTTGTTGAGATTTCGACATGACAATGTTGCAGTCATGGCTGATGTAGAAGCAATGTACTACCAAGTCAGGGTTCCTGACGAAGACACGGACCTCATGCGCTTTTTGTGGTGGCCTCAAGGATGCATCACAGAAAACCTTGTGGAATACAAGATGGTCGTACACATTTTTGGTGCAAAGTCGTCCCCCAGTTGCGCAACATTTGCACTACAAAGGACAGCCAAGGACAACAGAAGCAACTCATCTGCCGAGACAGTGGACACTGTTCTCAGAAACTTCTACGTGGACGACTGCCTCAAGTCCCTTCCGAGTGAAGAAGAAGCAGTTGTAATGGTTCAAGAGCTCACTGCGCTATGTGCTACAGGAGGGTTTCACTTAACAAAGTGGGCCAGCAACAGCCGTTTTCTGATGTCTTCAATTCCAGAAGAGGAGAGGGCAAAAGGTTTCAAGAACCTAGACTTAAGTCATGATGCATTGCCTGCGGAGAGGGCTCTTGGTGTACAATGGTGCACTGAAGATGACTCATTCAGATTCACCATCAATATTGAAGACAAGCCAATCACAAGACGTGGAGTTCTCTCAGTTGTGAGTTCGATCTTCGACCCACTAGGCTTTCTAGCGCCACTCACCCTACCTGCAAAGATGCTCCTGCAACAAATGTGCAAAGACAAACTAGGATGGGACAAAGACGTTCCCAAAGAACTTGTCGAGAAATGGCTAAAGTGGTTGAGAGACCTTCAGCGGATATCTGACTTCAGTGTGAGGAGATCCTTCAAGCCTACTGGTTTAGGGTCCAACACCACAGCCCAACTACACCATTTTTCTGACGCAAGCGAACATGGGTACGGAACGGTGTCTTACCTGCGGGTTGTTGGCGAAGAAGGTCAGTCAAACTGCGCTTTCTTGATGGGAAAGTCTAGGGTGGCACCCCTAAAGCAGACCACTATTCCACGCATGGGACTGACAGCAGCCGTCGTAGCTGTTAGAATGGACAAGATGATGAAAAAAGAACTTCAATTGGAATTATTGGATTCAACATTCTGGACTGACAGTACCACAGTACTAAGGTATCTTGCAAGTGAGTCAAGTCGTTTCAAAACCTTTGTCGCTAACAGAGTGGCTGTCATCAGAGATAACACACGACCAACACAGTGGAGGTACGTCAACTCCTCGCTGAATCCAGCTGACTGTGCGTCACGTGGACAAACAGCAGATATCTTCCTGAAGAACCACAGTTGGATCTGTGGACCGTCGTTCTTACAGACACCAGAAGAACAGTGGCCTGAACATCCTGACCTTCAGCAGGTACAGCCTGATGACATTGAACTGAGGAAATCCATCACTGTGAACGTGAACTTGACTCACACAGAGGAAAGTCCTGTGAGCAAAATGATTCATCACTACTCCAAGTGGTATCGACTGAAGAAGGCTGTTGCTTGGCTGCTCAAGCTCAAACTGAGTCTTCTGCAGCTCAGCAAAAAGCGACAGGAGCTCAGAAACACCATGGCTCAGACTGTCACCAATGCTACAAAGCTAAAGGATGCAGTTGAGCAGGGCATGTGCGACTTCAAGAAAGCTCTGAAAAGAAAGTCCCTGACAGTGAAGGACTTAACAGAGGCCGAAAAGGAAATTATCCGCTTCAGTCAACACCAAAAGTTTGGTGAGGAGCTGTCTGCTCTGAATCAAGGAGCCAGTGTCAAAAGGAGTAGTCCAACCTACAAATTGGATCCTGTTCTGCAGGACGGCATGCTCAGAGTCGGAGGCAGGCTCTGCAACTCTGCACTGCCGGAAGAGACTATGCACCCAGTCATTTTGTCTAAGGACATGCCCATTGCTAATCTCATCCTGCAAGACATCCACGAGAGGATTGGGCACTCTGGTCGAAACTATATGCTTTCAGAATTAAGACAAAGATACTGGATTCCCAAAGCGAGCTCAGCAATAAGAAGCCTCCTTAGGAAGTGCGTTGTCTGTAGCAGACATCATGGAAGAGAGGGGGAACAAAAAATGTCCAACTTGCCTCCTGACCGAGTGCTGCCCGACCAGCCGCCCTTCACAAATGTGGGGGTCGATTACTTTGGCCCTCTGGAGGTCAAAAGAGGCCGCAGCATTGTGAAAAGATACGGCGTGCTCTTTACTTGTCTGACTATTAGAGCCGTGCATATTGAGGTTGCACACTCCCTGGACACGGACTCGTGCATAAATGCACTGCGAAGGTTTGTGTGCCGAAGAGGACAAGTAAAGATTCTACGATCGGACAACGGCACCAATTTTGTTGGCACCGAGAGAGAGCTCCGTGAGTCCATACAGCAGTGGAACCAATCCAAAATTCAGGACTCGCTTATGCAGAAAGGAATTCAATGGATTTTCAATCCACCCAGTGGCTCTCACCATGGCGGAGTTTGGGAGAGGCAAATCCGCACTGTGCGAAAAGTCCTGCACTCTGTACTGAAGCAGCAGACACCTGATGATGAATGCCTTCAGACAGTGTTATGCGAAGCTGAAGCCATCATCAACAGCAGGCCTATCACTACGTCTTCAGAGGATCCCAGGGATCTGGAACCCCTGACGCCGAATCACCTGTTGCTGATGAAGAAACAGCCATTAATGCCTGTTGGACTGTTCCAGACAGCAGATCTGTACGCTCGTCGACGCTGGAGGCAGACACAGTACATCGCAGATCTGTTCTGGAAGCGGTGGGCCAAGGAGTTTCTACCCCTTCTTCAAAAACGCCAAAAATGGTCTCAAGTCAAGCGAAACCTTGCTCCTGACGACATCGTCCTGATCGTGGACGACTCTGCGCCCCGTAATTCATGGACCATGGGCAGGGTTCTAAAGGCTATTCCAGACAAACATGGTCTGGTACGTAGAGTCCTGATCAAGACAAAGACCAACACCTTGGAAAGGCCTATCGACAAGCTTTGCCTGCTTTGTGAAGCTGACGTTTAGGAAAGGCCAAGACAAGAAAAGGACATTATTGAACTGTATTGTTGTTTATTTGGCTCTTGATATTTTCTTTGTAGTTTGTAATTGATATGCTTCCTGCCTAGTCAATTAGGGGCCGGTAATGTAAGAGCCAATTGTTTAATTTAAGTAATTCATATTTTATTGCATTTAAGTTTTTCCCTTAATATAAAAGTTGCATGTCGTCCCATACTGTCTGCTACAAGCTGCTAAAATGCGCCCCCTGGTGTTTGGGCTTTTCGTCTTTTATGCGCAGAAGCATCAGTTAATTAGAGGCTCAGATTATATAATAGTGAAGTGAAGACGCTAGAGCGACACGTGGGATACATTAGTTTGACCGTATTTTGCATTTTAAGTATTTTTGGGTGTTTTTCTGATATCTTCTTTGACTGGAACCCTTTTGTCAGGAAGATAAGCTGTGCTTTGTGCAAGTTCTGCCTTTTGTTTCGTTTGTGGGATTATCCTGTACCACGAGTGATCAGTAAACTCCACTAAAATCATCTACGGCTGTCTCCTGGAGTCTGTGAGTATGTGGTCCAGTTCATGCCTTTGATGTGCAAAGTACAGTGTGCCCGCCCAAAAAAGTACGAGTCAACTCAAACCTGTGTCACACTGGCGAATGTGGCGTCGGATAATGTAGGAGAAATATTCTGGAACCAAACGCCACTACAACTGTAATCAAAACGCATTTCTATGCAGAAACTAACTCAAAATATTGATTATTCTTCACAGCGTGTACAGCAACCAAAAATGTAACCATTTCACTTTTTAAAACGTTCCAGATTTACATTATTCTGACGAGATCTGAAAAAACCTTGCAACCACGAGCAAGCAAGAGATTATATACATTTACTGAGTGAATATTATGAAAGTGAAATATGTATTGCTAGAAATGTAATCAAAATGCTATGCAGAAACTAACTCAAAATATTGATTTTCTTCACAGCGTGTACAGCAACCAAAAATGTAACCATTTCACGTTTTTAAAACGTTCCAGATTTACATTATTCTGACGAGATCTGAAAGAACCTTGCACCCACGAGCAAGCAAGAGATTATATACATTTACTGAGTGAATATTATGAAAGTGAAATATGTATTGCTAGAAATGTAATCAAAACGCATTTCTATGCAGAAACTAACTCAAAATATTGATTTTCTTCACAGCGTGTACAGCAACCAAAAATGTAACCATTTCACGTTTTAAAACGTTCCATATTTACATTATTCTGACGAGATCTGAAAGAACCTTGCACCCACGAGCAAGCAAGAGATTATATACATTTACTGAGTGAATATTATGAAAGTGAAATATGTATTGCTAGAAATGTAATCAAAACGCATTTCTATGCAGAAACTAACTCAAAATATTGATTTTCTTCACAGCGTGTACAGCAACCAAAAATGTAACCATTTCACGTTTTTAAAACGTTCCAGATTTACATTATTCTGACGAGATCTGAAAAAGCCTTGCAACCACGAGCAAGCAAGAGATTATATACATTTACTGAGTGAATATTATGAAAGTGAAATATGTATTGCTAGAAATGTAATCAAACCGCATTTCTATGCAGAAACTAACTCAAAATATTGATTTTCTTCACAGCGTGTACAGCAACCAAAAATGTAACCATTTCACGTTTTTAAAACGTTCCAGATTTACATTATTCCGACGAGATCTGAAAAAACCTTGCAACCACGAGCAAGCAAGAGATTATATACATTTACTGAGTGAATATTATGAAAGTGAAATATGTATTGCTAGAAATTTAATCAAAACGCATTTCTATGCAGAAACTAACTCAAAATATTGATTTTCTTCAAAGCGTGTACAGCAACCAAAAATGTAGCCATTTCACTTTATTAAAACGTTCCAGTTTTACATTATTCTGACGAGATCTGAAAAAACCTTGCAACCACGAGCAAGCAAGAGATTATATACATTTACTGAGTGAATATTATGAAAGTGAAATATGTATTGCTAGAAATGTAATCAAAACGCATTTCTATGCAGAAACTAACTCAAAATATTGATTTTCTTCACAGCGTGTACAGCAACCAAAAATGTAACCATTTCACGTTTTTAAAACGTTCCATATTTACATTATTCTGACGAGATCTGAAAGAACCTTGCAACCACGAGCAAGGAAGAGATTATATACATTTACTGAGTGAATATTATGAAAGTGAAATATGTATTGCTAGAAATGTAAACAAAACGCATTTCTATGCAGAAACTAACTCAAAATATTGATTTTCTTCACAGCGTGTACAGCAACCAAAAATGTAACCATTTCACGTTTTTAAAACGTTCCAGATTTACATTATTCTGACGAGATCTGAAAAAACCTTGCAACCACGAGCAAGCAAGAGATTATATACATTTACTGAGTGAATATTATGAAAGTGAAATATGTATTGCTAGAAATGTAATCAAAACGCATTTCTATGCAGAAACTAACTCAAAATATTGATTTTCTTCACAGCGTGTACAGCAACCAAAAATGTAACCATTTTCACGTTTTTAAAACGTTCCAGATTTACATTATTCTGACGAGATCTGAAAAAACCTTGCAACCACGAGCAAGCAAGAGATTATATACATTTACTGAGTGAATATTATGAAAGTGAAATATGTATTGCTAGAAATTCAATCCAAAACGCATTTCTATGCAGAAACTAACTCAAAATATTGATTTTCTTCACAGCGTGTACAGCAACCAAAAATGTAACCATTTCACGTTTTTAAAACGTTCCAGATTTACATTATTCTGACGAGATCTGAAAAAACCTTGCAACCACGAGCAAGCAAGAGATTATATACATTTACTGAGTGAATATTATGAAAGTGAAATATGTATTGCTAGAAATGTAATCAAACCGCATTTTCTATGCAGAAACTAACTCAAAATATTGATTTTCTTTCACAGCGGTGTACAGCAACCAAAAATGTAACCATTTCACGTTTTTAAAAACGTTCCATATTTACATTATTCTGACGAGATCTGAAAAAAACCTTGCAACCACGAGGCAAGCAAGAGATTATATACATTTACTGAGTGAATATTATGAAAGTGAAATATGTATTGCTAGAAATTTAATCAAAACATGCTATGCAGAAACTAGACTCAAAATATTGATTTTCTTCACAGCGTGTACAGCAACCAAAAAATGTAACCATTTCACGTTTTTAAAACGTTCCAGATTTACATTATTCTGACGAGATCTGAAAAAACCTTGCAACCACGAGGCAAGCAAGAGATTATATACATTTACTGAGTGAATATTATGAAAGTGAAATATGTATTGCTAGAAAATGTAATCAAAACGCATTTCTATGCAGAAACTAACTCAAAATATTGATTTTCTTCACAGCGTGTACAGCAACCAAAAATGTAACCATTTCACGTTTTTAAAACGTTCCAGATTTACATTATTCTGACGAGATCTGAAAAAACCTTGCAACCACGAGCAAGCAAGAGATTATATACATTTACTGAGTGAATATTATGAAAGTGAAATAATGTATTGCTAGAAATGTAATCAAAACGCATTTCTATGCAGAAACTAACCTCAAAATATTGATTTTCTTCACAGCGTGTACAGCAACCAAAAATGTAACCATTTCACGTTATTAAAACGTTCCAGATTTACATTATTCTGACGAGATCTGAAAAAACCTTGCAACCACGAGCAAGCAAGAGATTATATACATTTTACTGAGTGAATATTATGAAAGTGAAATATGTATTGCTAGAAATGTAATCAAAACGCATTTCTATGCAGAAACTAACTCAAAATATTGATTTTCTTCACAGCGTGTACAGCAACCAAAAATGTAACCATTTCACGTTTTTAAAACGTTCCAGATTTACATTATTCTGACGAGATCTGAAAAAACCTTGCAACCACGAGCAAGCAAGAGATTATATACATTTACTGAGTGAATATTATGAAAGTGAAATATGTATTTGCTAGAAATGTAATCAAAACGCATTTCTATGCAGAAACTAACTCAAAATATTGATTTTCTTCACAGCGGTGTACAGCAACCAAAAATGTAACCATTTCACGTTTTTAAAACGTTCCAGATTTACATTATTCTGACGAGATCTGAAAAAACCTTGCAACCACGAGCAAGCAAGAGATTATATACATTTAACTGAGTGAATATTATGAAAGTGAAATATGTATTTGCTAGAAATGTAATCAAAACGCATTTCTATGCAGAAACTAACTCAAAATATCAATTTTCTTCACAGCGTGTACAGCAACCAAAAATGTAACCATTTCACGTTTTTAAAACGTTCCAGATTTACATTATTCTGACGAGATCTGAAAAAACCTTGCAACCACGAGCAAGCAAGAGATTATATACATTTACTGAGTGAATATTATGAAAGTTGAAATATGTATTGCTAGAAATTTAATCAAAATGCTATGCAGAAACTAACTCAAAATATTGATTTTCTTCACAGCGTGTACAGCAACCAAAAATGTAACCATTTCACGTTTTTAAAAACGTTCCAGGATTTACATTATTCTGGACGAGATCTGAAAAAACCTTGCAACCAAGAGCAAGCAAGAGATTATATACATTTACTGAGTGAATATTATGGAAAGTGAAATATGTATTTGCTAGAAATGTAATCAAAACGCATTTCTATGCAGAAACTAACTCAAAATATCAATTTTCTTCACAGCGTGTACAGCAACCAAAAATGTAACCATTTCACGTTTTTAAAACGTTCCAGATTTACATTATTCTGACGAGATCTGAAAAAAACCTTGCAACCACGAGCAAGCAAGAGATTATATACATTTACTGAGTGAATATTATGAAAGTGAAATATGTATTGCTAGAAATTTAATCAAACATGCTATGCAGAAACTAACTCAAAATATTGATTTTCTTCACAGCGTGTTCAGCAACCAAAAATGTAACCATTTCACGTTTTTAAAACGTTCCAGATTTACATTATTCTGACGAGATCTGAAAAAAACCTTGCAACCCACGAGCAAGCAAGAGATTATATACATTTACTGAGTGAATATTATGAAAGTGAAATATGTATTTGCTAGAAATGTAATCAAAACGCATTTCTATGCAGAAACTAACTCAAAATATCAATTTTCTTCACAGCGTGTACAGCAACCAAAAATGTAACCATTTCACGATTTTTAAAACGTTCCAGATTTACATTATTCTGACGAGATCTGAAAAAAACCTTGCAACCACGAGCAAGCAAGAGATTATATACATTTACTGAGTGAATATTATGAAAGTGAAAATATGTATTGCTAGAAATTTAATCAAAATGCTATGCAGAAACTAACTCAAAATATTGATTTTCTTCACAGCGTGTACAGCAACCAAAAATGTAACCATTTCACGTTTTTTAAAACGTTCCAGATTTACATTATTCTGACGAGATCTGAAAAAACCTTGCAACCACGAGCAAGCAAGAGATTATATACATTTACTGAGTGAATATTATGAAAGTGAAATATGTATTTGCTAGAAATGTAATCAAAACGCATTTTCTATGCAGAAACTAACTCAAAATATTCAATTTTCTTCACAGCGTGTACAGCAACCAAAAATGTAACCATTTCACGTTTTTAAAACGTTCCAGATTTACATTATTCTGACGAGATCTGAAAAAACCTTGCAACCACGAGCAAGCAAGAGATTATATACATTTACTGAGTGAATATTATGAAAGTGAAATATGTATTGCTAGAAATTTAATCAAAATGCTATGCAGAAACTAACTCAAAATATTGATTTTCTTCACAGCGTGTACAGCAACCAAAAATGTAACCATTTCACGTTTTTAAAACGTTCCAGATTTACATTATTCTGACGAGATCTGAAAAAACCTTGCAACCACGAGCAAGCAAGAGATTATATACATTTACTGAGTGAATATTATGAAAGTGATAATATGTATTTGCTAGAAATGTAATCAAAACGCATTTCTATGCAGAAACTAACTCAAAATATCAATTTTCTTCACAGCGTGTACAGCAAACCAAAAATGTAACCATTTCACGTTTTTAAAACGTTCCAGATTTACATTATTCTGACGAGATCTGAAAAAACCTTGCAACCACGAGCAAGCAAGAGATTATATAGCATTTACTGTAGTGAATATTATGAAAGTGAAATATGTATTGCTAGAAAATTTAATCAAAATGCTATGCAGAAACTAACTCAAAATATTGATTTTCTTCACAGCGTGTTCAGCAACCAAAAATGTAACCATTTCACGTTTTTAAAACGTTCCAGATTTACATTATTCTGACGAGATCTGAAAAAACCTTGCAACCACGAGCAAGCAAGAGATTATATACATTTACTGAGTGAATATTATGAAAGTGAAATATGTATTGCTAGAAATGTAATCAAAACGCATTTCTATGCAGAAACTAACTCAAAATATCAATTTTTCTTCACAGCGTGTACAGCAACCAAAAATGTAACCATTTCACGATTTTAAAACGTTCCAGATTTACATTATTCTGACGAGATCTGAAAAACCTTGCAACCACGAGCAAGCAAGAGATTATATACATTTACTGAGTGAATATTATGAAAGTGAAATATGTATTGCTAGAAATTTAATCAAAATGCTATGCAGAAACTAACTCAAAAATATTGATTTTCTTCACAGCGTGTACAGCAACCAAAAATGTCACCATTTCACGTTTTTAAAACGTTCCAGATTTACATTATTCTGACGAGATCTGAAAAAACCTTGCAACCACGAGCAAGCAAGAGATTATATACATTTACTGAGTGAATATTATGAAAGTGAAATATGTATTTGCTAGAAATGTAATCAAAACGCATTTCTATGCAAGCAACTAACTCAAAATATCAATTTTCTTCACAGCGTGTACAGCAACCAAAAATGTAACCATTTCACGTTTTTAAAACGTTCCAGATTTACATTATTCTGACGAGATCTGAAAAAACCTTGCAACCACGAGCAAGCAAGAGATTATATACATTTACTGAGTGAATATTATGAAAGTGAAATATGTATTGCTAGAAATTTAATCAAAATGCTATGCAGAAACTAACTCAAAATATTGATTTTCTTCACAGCGTGTACAGCAACCAAAATGTAACCATTTCACGTTTTTAAAACGTTCCAGATTTACATTATTCTGACGAGATCTGAAAAAACCTTGCAACCACTACGAGCAAGCAAGAGATTATATACATTTACTGAGTGAATATTCTGAAAGTGATAACATATGTATTTGCTAGAAAGTGTAATCAAAACGCATTTCTATGCAGAAACTAACTCAAAAATATCAATTTTCTTCACAGCGTGTACAGCAACCAAAAATGTAACCATTTCACGTTTTTAAAACGTTCCAGATTTACATTATTCTGACGAGATCTGAAAAAACCTTGCAACCACGAGCAAGCAAGAGATTATATACATTTACCTGAGTGAATATTATGAAAGTGAAATATGTATTGCTAGAAATTTAATCAAAATGCTATGCAGAAACTAACTCAAAATATTGATTTTCTTCACAGCGTGTTCTCAGCAACCAAAAATGTAACCATTTCACGTTTTTTAAAACGTTCCAGATTTACATTATTCTGACGAGATCTGAAAAAAACCTTGCAAACCACGAGCAAGCAAGAGATTAATATACATTTACTGAGTGAATATTATGAAAGTGAAACTATGTATTTGCTAGAAATGTAATTCAAAACGCATTTCTATGCAGAAACTAACTCAAAAATATCAATTTTCTTCACAGCGTGTACAGCAACCAAAAATGTAACCATTTCACGTTTTTAAAACGTTCCAGATTTACATTATTCTGACGAGATCTGAAAAAACCTTGCAACCACGAGCAAGCAAGAGATTATATACATTTACTGACGTGAATATTATTGAAAGTGAAATATGTATTGCTAGAAATTTAATCAAAAATGCTATGCAGAAAACTAACTCAAAATATTGATTTTCTTCACCAGCGTGTACAGCAACCAAAAAATGTAACCATTTCACGTTTTTAAAACGTTCCAGATTTACATTATTCTGACGAGATCTGAGAAAAACCTTGCAACCACGAGCAAGCAAGAGATTATATACATTTACTGAGTGAATATTATGAAAGTGAAATATGTATTTGCTAGAAATGTAATCAAAACGCATTTCTATGCAGAAACTAACTCAAAATATCAATTTTCTTCACAGGCGTGTACAGCAACCAAAAATGTAACCATTTCACGTTTTTTAAAAACGTTCCAGATTTACATTATTCTGACGAGATCTGAAAAAACCTTGCAACCACGAGCAAGCAAGAGATTATATACATTCTTACTGAGTGAATATTATGAAAGTGAAATATGTATTGCATAAATGAATTTAATCAAAATGCTATGCAGAAACTAACTCAAAATATTGATTTTTCTTCACAGCGTGTTCAGCAACCAAAACTGTAACCATTTCACGTTTTTAAAACGTTCCAGATTTACATTATTCTGACGAGATACTGAAAAAAACCTTGCAACCACGAGCAAGCACGAAGATTATATACATTTACTGAGTGAATATTATGAAAGTGAAATATGTATTGCTAGAAATGTAATCAAAACGCATTTCTATGCAGAAACTAACTCAAAATATCAATTTTCTTCACAGCGTGTACAGCAAGCAACCAAAAATGTAACCCATTTCACGATTTTAAAACGTTCCAGATTTACATTATTCTGACGAGATCTGAAAAAACCTTGCAACCACGAGCAAGCAAGAGATTATATACATTTACTGAGTGAATATTATGAAAGTGAAATATGTATTGCTAGAAATTTAATCAAAATGCTATGCAGAAACTAACTCAAAATATTGATTTTCTTCACAGCGTGTACAGCAACCAAAAATGTAACCATTTCACGTTTTTAAAACGTTCCAGATTTACATTATTCTGACGAGATCTGAAAAAACCTTGCAACCACGAGCAAGCAAGAGATTATATACATTTACTGAGTGAATATTATGAAAGTGAAATATGTATTTGCTAGAAATGTAATCAAAACGCATTTCTATGCAGAAACTAACTCAAAATATCAATTTTCTTCACAGCGTTGTACAGCAACCAAAAATGTAACCATTTCACGTTTTTAAAACGTTCCAGATTTACATTATTCTGACGAGATCTGAAAAAAACCTTGCAACCACGAGCAAGCAAGAGATTATATACATTTACTGAGTGAATATTATGAAAGTGAAAAATATGTATTGCTAGAAATTTAATCAAAATGCTATGCAGAAACTAACTCAAAATATTGATTTTCTTCACAGCGTGTACAGCAACCAAAAATGTAACCATTTCACGTTTTTAAAACGTTCCAGATTTACATTATTCTGACGAGATCTGAAAAAACCTTTGCAACCACGAGCAAGCAAGAGATTATATACATTTACTGAGTGAATATTAGTGAAAGTGAAATATGTATTTGCTAGAAATGTAATCAAAACGCATTTCTATGCAGAAACTAACTCAAAATATCAATTTTCTTCACAGCGTGTACAGCAACCAATAAATGTAACCATTTCACGTTTTTAAAACGTTCCAGATTACATTATTCTGACGAGATCTGAAAAAACCTTGCAACCACGAGCAAGCAAGAGATTATATACATTTAGCTGAGGTGAATATTATGAAAGTGAAATATGTATTGCTAGAAATTTAATCAAAATGCTATGCAGAAACTAACTCAAAATATTGATTTCTCTTCACAGCGTGTACAGCAACCAAAAATGTAACCATTTCACGTTTTTAAAACGTTCCAGATTTACATTATTCTGACGAGATCTGAAAAAACCTTGCAACCACGAGCAAGCAAGAGATTATATACATTTACTGAGAGTGAATATTATGAAAGTGAAATATGTATTTGCTAGAAATGTAATCAAAACGCATCTTCTATGCAGAAACTAACTCAAAATATCAATTTTCTTCACAGCGTGTACAGCAACCAAAAAATGTAACCATTTCACGTTTTTAAAACGTTCCAGATTTACATTATTCTGACGAGATCTGAAAAAACCTTGCAACCACGAGCAAGCAAGAGATTATAATACATTTACTGAGTGAATATTATGAAAGTGAAATATGGTATTGCTAGAAATTTAAATCAAAATGCTATGCAGAAACTAACTCAAAATATTGATTTTTCTTCACAGCGTGTTCAGCAACCAAAAATGTAACCATTTCACGTTTTTAAAACGTTCCAGATTTACATTATTCTGACGAGATCTGAAAAAACCTTGCAACCACGAGCAAGCAAGAGATTTATATACATTTACTGAGTGAATATTATGAAAGTGAAATATGTATTGCTAGAAATGTAATCAAAACGCATTTCTATGCAGAAACTAACTCAAAATATCAATTTTCTTCACAGCGTGTACAGCAACCAAAAATGTAACCATTTCACGATTTTAAAACGTTCCAGATTTACATTATTCTGACGAGATCTGAAAAAACCTTGCAACCACGAGCAAGCAAGAGATTATATACATTTACTGAGTGAATATTATGAACAGTGAAATATGTATTGCTAGAGAATTTAATCAAATGCTATGCAGAAACTAACTCAAAATATTGATTTTCTTCACAGCGTGTACAGCAACCAAAAATGTAACCATTTCACGTTTTTAAAACGTTCCAGATTTACATTATTCTGACGAGATCTGAAAAAACCTTGCAACCACGAGCAAGCAAGATTATATACATTTACTGAGTGAATATTATGAAAGTGAAATATGTATTGGCTAGAAATGTAATCAAAACGCATTTCTATGCAGAAACTAACTCAAAATATCAATTTTCTTCACAGCGTGTACAGCAACGCAAAAATGTAACCATTTCACGTTTTTAAAACGTTCCAGATTTACATTATTCTGACGAGATCTGAAAAAACCTTGCAACCACGAGCAAGCAAGAGATTATATACATTTACTGAGTGAATATTATGAAAGTGAAATATGTATTGCTAGAAATTTAATCAAAATGCTATGCAGAAACTAACTCAAAATATTGATTTTCTTCACAGCGTGTACAGCAACCAAAAATGTAACCATTTCACGTTTTTTAAAACGTTCCAGATTTACATTATTCTGACGAGATCTGAAAAACCTTGCAACCACGAGCAAGCAAGAGATTATATACATTTACTGAGTGAATATTATGAAAGTGGAAATATGTATTTGCTAGAAATGTAATCAAAACGCATTTCTATGCAGAAACTAACTCAAAATATCATTTTCTCACAGCGTGTACAGCAACCAAAAATGTAACCATTTCACGTTTTTTAAAACGTTCCAGATTTACATTATTCTGACGAGATCTGAAAAAACCTTGCAACCACGAGCAAGCAAGAAGATTATATACATTTACTGAGTGAATATTATGAAAGTGAAATATGTATTGCTAGAAATTTAATCAAAATGCTATGCAGAAACTAACTCAAAATATTGATTTTCTTCACAGCGTGTTCAGCAACCAAAAATGTAACCATTTCACGTTTTTAAAACGTTCCAGATTTACATTATTCTGACGAGATCTGAAAAAACCTTGCAACCACGAGCAAGCAAGAGATTATATACATTTACTGAGTGAATATTATGAAAGTGAAATATGTATTTGCTAGAAATGTAATCAAAACGCATTCTATGCAGAAACTAACTCAAAATATCAATTTTCTTCACAGCGTGTACAGCAACCAAAAATGTAACCATTTCACGTTTTTTAAAACGTTCCCAGATTTACATTATTCTGACGAGATCTGAAAAAACCTTGCAACCACGAGCAAGCAAGAGATTATATACATTTACTGAGTGAATATTATGAAAGTGAAATATGTATTGCTAGAAATTTAATCAAAATGCTATGCAGAAACTAACTCAAAATATTGATTTTCTTCACAGCGTGTACAGCAACCAAAAATGTAACCATTTCACGTTTTTAAACGTTCCAGATTTACATTATTCTGACGAGATCTGAAAAAAACCTTGCAACCACGAGCAAGCAAGAGATTATATACATTTACTGAGTGAATATTATGAAAGTGAAATATGTATTTGCTAGAAATGTAATCAAACACGCATTTCTATGCAGAAACTAACTCAAAATATCAATTTTCTTCACAGCGTGTACAGCAACCAAAAATGTAACCATTTTCACGTTTTTTAAAACGTTCCAGATTTACATTATTCTGACGAGATCTGAAAAAACCTTGCAACCACGAGCAAGCAAGAGATTATATACATTTAGCTGAGTGAATATTATGAAAGTGAAAATATGTATTGCTAGAAATTTAATCAAAAATGCTATGCAGAAACTAACTCAAAATATTGATTTTCTTCACAGCGGTGTTCAGCAACCAAAAATGTAACCATTTCACGTTTTTAAAAACGTTCCAGGATTTACATTATTCTGACGAGATCTGAAAAAACCTTGCAACCACGAGCAAGCAAGAGATTATATACATTTACTGAGTGAATATTATGAAAGTGAAATATGTATTGCTAGAAATGTAATCAAAACGCATTTCTATGCAGAAACTAACTCAAAATATCAATTTTCTTCAACAGCGTGTACAGCAACCAAAAATGTAACCATTTCACGATTTTAAAACGTTCCAGATTTACATTATTCTGACGAGATCTGAAAAAACTCTTGCAACCACGAGCAATGCAAGAGATTATATACATTTACTGAGTGAATATTATGAAAGGTGAAATATGTATTGCTAGAAATTTAATCAAAATGCTATGCAGAAACTAACTCAAAATATTGATTTTCTTCACAGCGTGTACAGCAACCAAAAATGTAACCATGTTCACGTTTTTAAAACGTTCCAGATTTACATTATTCTGACGAGATCTGAAAAAACCTTGCAACCACGAGCAAGCAAGAGATTATATACATTTACTGAGTGAATATTATGAAAGTGAAACTATGTATTTGCTAGAAATGTAATCAAAACGCATTTCTATGCAGAAACTAACTCAAAATATCAATTTTTCTTCACAGCGTGTACAGCAACCAACAAATGTAACCATTTCACGTTTTTAAAACGTTCCAGATTTACATTATTCTGACGAGATCTGAAAAAACCTTGCAAACCACGAGCAAGCAAGAGATTATATACATTTACTGAGTGAATCATTATGAAAGTGAAATATGTATTGCTAGAAATTTAATCAAAATGCTATGCAGAAACTAACTCAAAAATATTGATTTTCTTCACAGCGTGTACAGCAACCAAAAATGTAACCATTTCACGTTTTTAAAACGTTCCAGATTTACATTATTCTGACGAGATCTGAAAAAACCTTGCAACCACGAGCAAGCAAGAGATTATATACATTTACTGAGTGAATATTATGAAAGTGAAATATGTATTGCTAGAAATGTAATCAAAACGCATTTCTATGCAGAAACTAACTCAAAATATCAATTTTCTTCACAGCGTGTACAGCAACCAAAAATGTAACCATTTCACGTTTTTAAAACGTTCCAGATTTACATTATTCTGACGAGATCTGAAAAAACCTTGCAACCACGAGCAAGCAAGAGAATTATATACATTTACTGAGTGAATATTATGAAAGTGAAATATGTATTGCTAGAAATTTAATCAAAATGCTATGCAGAAACTAACTCAAAATATTGATTTTCTTCACAGCGTGTTCAGCAACCCAAAAATGTAACCATTTCACGTTTTAAAACGTTCCAGATTTACATTATTCTGACGAGATCTGAAAAAACCTTGCAACCACGAGCAAGCAAGAGATTATATACATTTACTGATGTGAATATTATGAAAGTGAAATATGTATTGCTAGAAATTTAATCAAAATGCTATGCAGAAACTAACTCAAAATATTGATTTTCTTCACAGCGTGTACAGCAACCAAAAATGTAACCATTTCACGTTATTAAAACGTTCCAGTTTTACATTATTCTGACGAGATCTGAAAAAGCCTTGCAACCACGAGCAAGCAAGAGATTATATACATTTACTGAGTGAATATTATGAAAGTGAAATATGTATTGCTAGAAATTTAATCAAAACGCATTTCTATGCAGAAAACTAACTCAAAATATTGATTTTCTTCACAGCGTGTACAGCAACCAAAAATGTAACCATTTCACGTTTTTAAAACGTTCCAGATTTACATTATTCCGACGAGATCTGAAAAAACCTTGCAACCACGAGCAAGCAAGAGATTATATACATTTACTGAGTGAGATATTTTGAAAAGTGAAATATGTATTGCTAGAAATGTAATCAAAACGCATTTCTATGCAGAAACTAACTCAAAATATTGATTTTCTTCTCACAGCGTGTACAGCAACCAAAAATGTAACCATTTCACGTTTTTTAAGAAACGTTCCAGATTTACATTATTCCGACGAGATCTGAAAAAACCTTGCAACCACGAGCAAGCAAGAGATTATATACATGTATTGCTAGAAATGTAATCAAAACGCATTTCTATGCAGAAACTAACTCAAAATATTGATTTTCTTCACAGCGTGTACAGCAACCAAAAATGTAACCATTTCACGTTATTAAAACGTTCCAGTTTTACATTATTCTGACGAGATCTGAAAAAACCTTGCAACCACGAGCAAGCAAGAGATTATATACATTTACTGAGTGAATATTATGAAAGTGAAATATGTATTGCAAGAAATTTAATCAAAACGCATTTCTATGCAGAAACTAACTCAAAATATTGATTTTCTTCACAGCGTGTACAGCAACCAAAAATGTAACCATTTCACGTTTTTAAAACGTTCCAGATTTACATTATTCTGACGAGATCTGAAAAAACCTTGCAACCACGAGCAAGCAAGAGATTATATACATTTACTGAGTGAATATTATGAAAGTGAAATATGTATTGCTAGAAATGTAATCAAAACGCATTTCTATGCAGAAACTAACTCAAAATATCAATTTTCTTCACAGCGTGTACAGCAACCAAAAATGTAACCATTTCACGATTTTAAAACGTTCCAGATTTACATTATTCTGACGAGATCTGAAAAAACCTTGCAACCACGAGCAAGCAAGAGATTATATACATTTACTGAGTGAATATTATGAAAGTGAAATATGTATTGCTAGAAATTTAATCAAAATGCTATGCAGAAACTAACTCAAAATATTGATTTTCTTCACAGCGTGTACAGCAACCAAAAATGTAACCATTTCACGTTTTTAAAACGTTCCAGATTTACATTATTCTGACGAGATCTGAAAAAACCTTGCAACCACGAGCAAGCAAGAGATTATATACATTTACTGAGTGAATATTATGAAAGTGAAATATGTATTTGCTAGAAATGTAATCAAAACGCATTTCTATGCAGAAACTAACTCAAAATATCAATTTTCTTCACAGCGTGTACAGCAACCAAAAATGTAACCATTTCACGTTTTTAAAACGTTCCAGATTTACATTATTCTGACGAGATCTGAAAAAGCCTTGCAACCACGAGCAAGCAAGAGATTATATACATTTACTGAGTGAATATTATGAAAGTGAAATATGTATTGCTAGAAATTTAATCAAAATGCTATGCAGAAACTAACTCAAAATATTGATTTTCTTCACAGCGTGTACAGCAACCAAAAATGTAACCATTTCACGTTTTTAAAACGTTCCAGATTTACATTATTCTGACGAGATCTGAAAAAACCTTGCAACCACGAGCAAGCAAGAGATTATATACATTTACTGAGTGAATATTATGAAAGTGAAATATGTATTTGCTAGAAATGTAATCAAAACGCATTTCTATGCAGAAACTAACTCAAAATATCAATTTTCTTCACAGCGTGTACAGCAACCAAAAATGTAACCATTTCACGTTTTTAAAACGTTCCAGATTTACATTATTCTGACGAGATCTGAAAAAACCTTGCAACCACGAGCAAGCAAGAGATTATATACATTTACTGAGTGAATATTATGAAAGTGAAATATGTATTGCTAGAAATGTAATCAAAACGCATTTCTATGCAGAAACTAACTCAAAATATCAATTTTCTTCACAGCGTGTACAGCAACCAAAAATGTAACCATTTCACGATTTTAAAACGTTCCAGATTTACATTATTCTGACGAGATCTGAAAAAACCTTGCAACCACGAGCAAGCAAGAGATTATATACATTTACTGAGTGAATATTATGAAAGTGAAATATGTATTGCTAGAAATTTAATCAAAATGCTATGCAGAAACTAACTCAAAATATTGATTTTCTTCACAGCGTGTACAGCAACCAAAAATGTAACCATTTCACGTTTTTAAAACGTTCCAGATTTACATTATTCTGACGAGATCTGAAAAAACCTTGCAACCACGAGCAAGCAAGAGATTATATACATTTACTGAGTGAATATTATGAAAGTGAAATATGTATTTGCTAGAAATGTAATCAAAACGCATTTCTATGCAGAAACTAACTCAAAATATCAATTTTCTTCACAGCGTGTACAGCAACCAAAAATGTAACCATTTCACGTTTTTAAAACGTTCCAGATTTACATTATTCTGACGAGATCTGAAAAAACCTTGCAACCACGAGCAAGCAAGAGATTATATACATTTACTGAGTGAATATTATGAAAGTGAAATATGTATTGCTAGAAATTTAATCAAAATGCTATGCAGAAACTAACTCAAAATATTGATTTTCTTCACAGCGTGTACAGCAACCAAAAATGTAACCATTTCACGTTTTTAAAACGTTCCAGATTTACATTATTCTGACGAGATCTGAAAAAACCTTGCAACCACGAGCAAGCAAGAGATTATATACATTTACTGAGTGAATATTATGAAAGTGAAATATGTATTTGCTAGAAATGTAATCAAAACGCATTTCTATGCAGAAACTAACTCAAAATATCAATTTTCTTCACAGCGTGTACAGCAACCAAAAATGTAACCATTTCACGTTTTTAAAACGTTCCAGATTTACATTATTCTGACGAGATCTGAAAAAACCTTGCAACCACGAGCAAGCAAGAGATTATATACATTTACTGAGTGAATATTATGAAAGTGAAATATGTATTGCTAGAAATTTAATCAAAATGCTATGCAGAAACTAACTCAAAATATTGATTTTCTTCACAGCGTGTTCAGCAACCAAAAATGTAACCATTTCACGTTTTTAAAACGTTCCAGATTTACATTATTCTGACGAGATCTGAAAAAACCTTGCAACCACGAGCAAGCAAGAGATTATATACATTTACTGAGTGAATATTATGAAAGTGAAATATGTATTTGCTAGAAATGTAATCAAAACGCATTTCTATGCAGAAACTAACTCAAAATATCAATTTTCTTCACAGCGTGTACAGCAACCAAAAATGTAACCATTTCACGTTTTTAAAACGTTCCAGATTTACATTATTCTGACGAGATCTGAAAAAACCTTGCAACCACGAGCAAGCAAGAGATTATATACATTTACTGAGTGAATATTATGAAAGTGAAATATGTATTGCTAGAAATTTAATCAAAATGCTATGCAGAAACTAACTCAAAATATTGATTTTCTTCACAGCGTGTACAGCAACCAAAAATGTAACCATTTCACGTTTTTAAAACGTTCCAGATTTACATTATTCTGACGAGATCTGAAAAAACCTTGCAACCACGAGCAAGCAAGAGATTATATACATTTACTGAGTGAATATTATGAAAGTGAAATATGTATTTGCTAGAAATGTAATCAAAACGCATTTCTATGCAGAAACTAACTCAAAATATCAATTTTCTTCACAGCGTGTACAGCAACCAAAAATGTAACCATTTCACGTTTTTAAAACGTTCCAGATTTACATTATTCTGACGAGATCTGAAAAAACCTTGCAACCACGAGCAAGCAAGAGATTATATACATTTACTGAGTGAATATTATGAAAGTGAAATATGTATTGCTAGAAATTTAATCAAAATGCTATGCAGAAACTAACTCAAAATATTGATTTTCTTCACAGCGTGTTCAGCAACCAAAAATGTAACCATTTCACGTTTTTAAAACGTTCCAGATTTACATTATTCTGACGAGATCTGAAAAAACCTTGCAACCACGAGCAAGCAAGAGATTATATACATTTACTGAGTGAATATTATGAAAGTGAAATATGTATTGCTAGAAATGTAATCAAAACGCATTTCTATGCAGAAACTAACTCAAAATATCAATTTTCTTCACAGCGTGTACAGCAACCAAAAATGTAACCATTTCACGATTTTAAAACGTTCCAGATTTACATTATTCTGACGAGATCTGAAAAAACCTTGCAACCACGAGCAAGCAAGAGATTATATACATTTACTGAGTGAATATTATGAAAGTGAAATATGTATTGCTAGAAATTTAATCAAAATGCTATGCAGAAACTAACTCAAAATATTGATTTTCTTCACAGCGTGTACAGCAACCAAAAATGTAACCATTTCACGTTTTTAAAACGTTCCAGATTTACATTATTCTGACGAGATCTGAAAAAACCTTGCAACCACGAGCAAGCAAGAGATTATATACATTTACTGAGTGAATATTATGAAAGTGAAATATGTATTTGCTAGAAATGTAATCAAAACGCATTTCTATGCAGAAACTAACTCAAAATATCAATTTTCTTCACAGCGTGTACAGCAACCAAAAATGTAACCATTTCACGTTTTTAAAACGTTCCAGATTTACATTATTCTGACGAGATCTGAAAAAACCTTGCAACCACGAGCAAGCAAGAGATTATATACATTTACTGAGTGAATATTATGAAAGTGAAATATGTATTGCTAGAAATTTAATCAAAATGCTATGCAGAAACTAACTCAAAATATTGATTTTCTTCACAGCGTGTACAGCAACCAAAAATGTAACCATTTCACGTTTTTAAAACGTTCCAGATTTACATTATTCTGACGAGATCTGAAAAAACCTTGCAACCACGAGCAAGCAAGAGATTATATACATTTACTGAGTGAATATTATGAAAGTGAAATATGTATTTGCTAGAAATGTAATCAAAACGCATTTCTATGCAGAAACTAACTCAAAATATCAATTTTCTTCACAGCGTGTACAGCAACCAAAAATGTAACCATTTCACGTTTTTAAAACGTTCCAGATTTACATTATTCTGACGAGATCTGAAAAAACCTTGCAACCACGAGCAAGCAAGAGATTATATACATTTACTGAGTGAATATTATGAAAGTGAAATATGTATTGCTAGAAATTTAATCAAAATGCTATGCAGAAACTAACTCAAAATATTGATTTTCTTCACAGCGTGTTCAGCAACCAAAAATGTAACCATTTCACGTTTTTAAAACGTTCCAGATTTACATTATTCTGACGAGATCTGAAAAAACCTTGCAACCACGAGCAAGCAAGAGATTATATACATTTACTGAGTGAATATTATGAAAGTGAAATATGTATTGCTAGAAATTTAATCAAAATGCTATGCAGAAACTAACTCAAAATATTGATTTTCTTCACAGCGTGTACAGCAACCAAAAATGTAACCATTTCACGTTATTAAAACGTTCCAGTTTTACATTATTCTGACGAGATCTGAAAAAGCCTTGCAACCACGAGCAAGCAAGAGATTATATACATTTACTGAGTGAATATTATGAAAGTGAAATATGTATTGCTAGAAATTTAATCAAAACGCATTTCTATGCAGAAACTAACTCAAAATATTGATTTTCTTCACAGCGTGTACAGCAACCAAAAATGTAACCATTTCACGTTTTTAAAACGTTCCAGATTTACATTATTCCGACGAGATCTGAAAAAACCTTGCAACCACGAGCAAGCAAGAGATTATATACATTTACTGAGTGAATATTTTGAAAGTGAAATATGTATTGCTAGAAATGTAATCAAAACGCATTTCTATGCAGAAACTAACTCAAAATATTGATTTTCTTCACAGCGTGTACAGCAACCAAAAATGTAACCATTTCACGTTTTTAAAACGTTCCAGATTTACATTATTCCGACGAGATCTGAAAAAACCTTGCAACCACGAGCAAGCAAGAGATTATATACATTTACTGAGTGAATATTATGAAAGTGAAATATGTATTGCTAGAAATGTAATCAAAACGCATTTCTATGCAGAAACTAACTCAAAATATTGATTTTCTTCACAGCGTGTACAGCAACCAAAAATGTAACCATTTCACGTTATTAAAACGTTCCAGTTTTACATTATTCTGACGAGATCTGAAAAAACCTTGCAACCACGAGCAAGCAAGAGATTATATACATTTACTGAGTGAATATTATGAAAGTGAAATATGTATTGCAAGAAATTTAATCAAAACGCATTTCTATGCAGAAACTAACTCAAAATATTGATTTTCTTCACAGCGTGTACAGCAACCAAAAATGTAACCATTTCACGTTTTTAAAACGTTCCAGATTTACATTATTCTGACGAGATCTGAAAAAACCTTGCAACCACGAGCAAGCAAGAGATTATATACATTTACTGAGTGAATATTATGAAAGTGAAATATGTATTGCTAGAAATGTAATCAAAACGCATTTCTATGCAGAAACTAACTCAAAATATCAATTTTCTTCACAGCGTGTACAGCAACCAAAAATGTAACCATTTCACGATTTTAAAACGTTCCAGATTTACATTATTCTGACGAGATCTGAAAAAACCTTGCAACCACGAGCAAGCAAGAGATTATATACATTTACTGAGTGAATATTATGAAAGTGAAATATGTATTGCTAGAAATTTAATCAAAATGCTATGCAGAAACTAACTCAAAATATTGATTTTCTTCACAGCGTGTACAGCAACCAAAAATGTAACCATTTCACGTTTTTAAAACGTTCCAGATTTACATTATTCTGACGAGATCTGAAAAAACCTTGCAACCACGAGCAAGCAAGAGATTATATACATTTACTGAGTGAATATTATGAAAGTGAAATATGTATTTGCTAGAAATGTAATCAAAACGCATTTCTATGCAGAAACTAACTCAAAATATCAATTTTCTTCACAGCGTGTACAGCAACCAAAAATGTAACCATTTCACGTTTTTAAAACGTTCCAGATTTACATTATTCTGACGAGATCTGAAAAAACCTTGCAACCACGAGCAAGCAAGAGATTATATACATTTACTGAGTGAATATTATGAAAGTGAAATATGTATTGCTAGAAATTTAATCAAAATGCTATGCAGAAACTAACTCAAAATATTGATTTTCTTCACAGCGTGTACAGCAACCAAAAATGTAACCATTTCACGTTTTTAAAACGTTCCAGATTTACATTATTCTGACGAGATCTGAAAAAACCTTGCAACCACGAGCAAGCAAGAGATTATATACATTTACTGAGTGAATATTATGAAAGTGAAATATGTATTTGCTAGAAATGTAATCAAAACGCATTTCTATGCAGAAACTAACTCAAAATATCAATTTTCTTCACAGCGTGTACAGCAACCAAAAATGTAACCATTTCACGTTTTTAAAACGTTCCAGATTTACATTATTCTGACGAGATCTGAAAAAACCTTGCAACCACGAGCAAGCAAGAGATTATATACATTTACTGAGTGAATATTATGAAAGTGAAATATGTATTGCTAGAAATTTAATCAAAATGCTATGCAGAAACTAACTCAAAATATTGATTTTCTTCACAGCGTGTTCAGCAACCAAAAATGTAACCATTTCACGTTTTTAAAACGTTCCAGATTTACATTATTCTGACGAGATCTGAAAAAACCTTGCAACCACGAGCAAGCAAGAGATTATATACATTTACTGAGTGAATATTATGAAAGTGAAATATGTATTGCTAGAAATGTAATCAAAACGCATTTCTATGCAGAAACTAACTCAAAATATCAATTTTCTTCACAGCGTGTACAGCAACCAAAAATGTAACCATTTCACGATTTTAAAACGTTCCAGATTTACATTATTCTGACGAGATCTGAAAAAACCTTGCAACCACGAGCAAGCAAGAGATTATATACATTTACTGAGTGAATATTATGAAAGTGAAATATGTATTGCTAGAAATTTAATCAAAATGCTATGCAGAAACTAACTCAAAATATTGATTTTCTTCACAGCGTGTACAGCAACCAAAAATGTAACCATTTCACGTTTTTAAAACGTTCCAGATTTACATTATTCTGACGAGATCTGAAAAAACCTTGCAACCACGAGCAAGCAAGAGATTATATACATTTACTGAGTGAATATTATGAAAGTGAAATATGTATTTGCTAGAAATGTAATCAAAACGCATTTCTATGCAGAAACTAACTCAAAATATCAATTTTCTTCACAGCGTGTACAGCAACCAAAAATGTAACCATTTCACGTTTTTAAAACGTTCCAGATTTACATTATTCTGACGAGATCTGAAAAAACCTTGCAACCACGAGCAAGCAAGAGATTATATACATTTACTGAGTGAATATTATGAAAGTGAAATATGTATTGCTAGAAATTTAATCAAAATGCTATGCAGAAACTAACTCAAAATATTGATTTTCTTCACAGCGTGTACAGCAACCAAAAATGTAACCATTTCACGTTTTTAAAACGTTCCAGATTTACATTATTCTGACGAGATCTGAAAAAACCTTGCAACCACGAGCAAGCAAGAGATTATATACATTTACTGAGTGAATATTATGAAAGTGAAATATGTATTTGCTAGAAATGTAATCAAAACGCATTTCTATGCAGAAACTAACTCAAAATATCAATTTTCTTCACAGCGTGTACAGCAACCAAAAATGTAACCATTTCACGTTTTTAAAACGTTCCAGATTTACATTATTCTGACGAGATCTGAAAAAACCTTGCAACCACGAGCAAGCAAGAGATTATATACATTTACTGAGTGAATATTATGAAAGTGAAATATGTATTGCTAGAAATTTAATCAAAATGCTATGCAGAAACTAACTCAAAATATTGATTTTCTTCACAGCGTGTTCAGCAACCAAAAATGTAACCATTTCACGTTTTTAAAACGTTCCAGATTTACATTATTCTGACGAGATCTGAAAAAACCTTGCAACCACGAGCAAGCAAGAGATTATATACATTTACTGAGTGAATATTATGAAAGTGAAATATGTATTGCTAGAAATTTAATCAAAATGCTATGCAGAAACTAACTCAAAATATTGATTTTCTTCACAGCGTGTACAGCAACCAAAAATGTAACCATTTCACGTTATTAAAACGTTCCAGTTTTACATTATTCTGACGAGATCTGAAAAAGCCTTGCAACCACGAGCAAGCAAGAGATTATATACATTTACTGAGTGAATATTATGAAAGTGAAATATGTATTGCTAGAAATTTAATCAAAACGCATTTCTATGCAGAAACTAACTCAAAATATTGATTTTCTTCACAGCGTGTACAGCAACCAAAAATGTAACCATTTCACGTTTTTAAAACGTTCCAGATTTACATTATTCCGACGAGATCTGAAAAAACCTTGCAACCACGAGCAAGCAAGAGATTATATACATTTACTGAGTGAATATTTTGAAAGTGAAATATGTATTGCTAGAAATGTAATCAAAACGCATTTCTATGCAGAAACTAACTCAAAATATTGATTTTCTTCACAGCGTGTACAGCAACCAAAAATGTAACCATTTCACGTTTTTAAAACGTTCCAGATTTACATTATTCCGACGAGATCTGAAAAAACCTTGCAACCACGAGCAAGCAAGAGATTATATACATTTACTGAGTGAATATTATGAAAGTGAAATATGTATTGCTAGAAATGTAATCAAAACGCATTTCTATGCAGAAACTAACTCAAAATATTGATTTTCTTCACAGCGTGTACAGCAACCAAAAATGTAACCATTTCACGTTATTAAAACGTTCCAGTTTTACATTATTCTGACGAGATCTGAAAAAACCTTGCAACCACGAGCAAGCAAGAGATTATATACATTTACTGAGTGAATATTATGAAAGTGAAATATGTATTGCAAGAAATTTAATCAAAACGCATTTCTATGCAGAAACTAACTCAAAATATTGATTTTCTTCACAGCGTGTACAGCAACCAAAAATGTAACCATTTCACGTTTTTAAAACGTTCCAGATTTACATTATTCCGACGAGATCTGAAAAAACCTTGCAACCACGAGCAAGCAAGAGATTATATACATTTACTGAGTGAATATTATGAAAGTGAAATATGTATTGCTAGAAATGTAATCAAAACGCATTTCTATGCAGAAACTAACTCAAAATATTGATTTTCTTCACAGCGTGTACAGCAACCAAAAATGTAACCATTTCACGTTATTAAAACGTTCCAGTTTTACATTATTCTGACGAGATCTGAAAAAACCTTGCAACCACGAGCAAGCAAGAGATTATATACATTTACTGAGTGAATATTATGAAAGTGAAATATGTATTGCTAGAAATTTAATCAAAAGGCATTTCTATGCAGAAACTAACTCAAAATATTGATTTTCTTCACAGCGTGTACAGCAACCATAAATGTAACCATTTCACGTTTTTAAAACGTTCCAGATTTACATTATTCTGACGAGATCTGAAAAAACCTTGCAACCACGAGCAAGCAAGAGATTATATACATTTACTGAGTGAATATTATGAAAGTGAAATATGTATTGCTATAAATGTAATCAAAACGCATTTCTATGCAGAAACTAACTCAAAATATTGATTTTCTTCACAGCGTGTACAGCAACCAAAAATGTAACCATTTCACGTTTTTAAAACGTTCCAGATTTACATTATTCTGACGAGATCTGAAAAAACCTTGCAACCACGAGCAAGCAAGAGATTATATACATTTACTGAGTGAATATTATGAAAGTGAAATATGTATTGCTAGAAATGTAATCAAAACGCATTTCTATGCAGAAACTAACTCAAAATATCAATTTTCTTCACAGCGTGTACAGCAACCAAAAATGTAACCATTTCACGTTTTTAAAACGTTCCAGATTTACATTATTCTGACGAGATCTGAAAAAACCTTGCAACCACGAGCAAGCAAGAGATTATATACATTTACTGAGTGAATATTATGAAAGTGAAATATGTATTGCTAGAAATTTAATCAAAATGCTATGCAGAAACTAACTCAAAATATTGATTTTCTTCACAGCGTGTTCAGCAACCAAAAATGTAACCATTTCACGTTTTTAAAACGTTCCAGATTTACATTATTCTGACGAGATCTGAAAAAACCTTGCAACCACGAGCAAGCAAGAGATTATATACATTTACTGAGTGAATATTATGAAAGTGAAATATGTATTGCTAGAAATTTAATCAAAATGCTATGCAGAAACTAACTCAAAATATTGATTTTCTTCACAGCGTGTACAGCAACCAAAAATGTAACCATTTCACGTTATTAAAACGTTCCAGTTTTACATTATTCTGACGAGATCTGAAAAAGCCTTGCAACCACGAGCAAGCAAGAGATTATATACATTTACTGAGTGAATATTATGAAAGTGAAATATGTATTGCTAGAAATTTAATCAAAACGCATTTCTATGCAGAAACTAACTCAAAATATTGATTTTCTTCACAGCGTGTACAGCAACCAAAAATGTAACCATTTCACGTTTTTAAAACGTTCCAGATTTACATTATTCCGACGAGATCTGAAAAAACCTTGCAACCACGAGCAAGCAAGAGATTATATACATTTACTGAGTGAATATTATGAAAGTGAAATATGTATTGCTAGAAATGTAATCAAAACGCATTTCTATGCAGAAACTAACTCAAAATATTGATTTTCTTCACAGCGTGTACAGCAACCAAAAATGTAACCATTTCACGTTATTAAAACGTTCCAGTTTTACATTATTCTGACGAGATCTGAAAAAACCTTGCAACCACGAGCAAGCAAGAGATTATATACATTTACTGAGTGAATATTATGAAAGTGAAATATGTATTGCTAGAAATGTAATCAAAACGCATTTCTATGCAGAAACTAACTCAAAATATTGATTTTCTTCACAGCGTGTACAGCAACCAAAAATGTAACCATTTCACGTTTTTAAAACGTTCCAGATTTACATTATTCCGACGAGATCTGAAAAAACCTTGCAACCACGAGCAAGCAAGAGATTATATACATTTACTGAGTGAATATTATGAAAGTGAAATATGTATTGCTAGAAATGTAATCAAAACGCATTTCTATGCAGAAACTAACTCAAAATATCAATTTTCTTCACAGCGTGTACAGCAACCAAAAATGTAACCATTTCACGTTATTAAAACGTTCCAGTTTTACATTATTCTGACGAGATCTGAAAAAACCTTGCAACCACGAGCAAGCAAGAGATTATATACATTTACTGAGTGAATATTATGAAAGTGAAATATGTATTGCAAGAAATTTAATCAAAACGCATTTCTATGCAGAAACTAACTCAAAATATTGATTTTCTTCACAGCGTGTACAGCAACCAAAAATGTAACCATTTCACGTTTTTAAAACGTTCCAGATTTACATTATTCCGACGAGATCTGAAAAAACCTTGCAACCACGAGCAAGCAAGAGATTATATACATTTACTGAGTGAATATTATGAAAGTGAAATATGTATTGCTAGAAATGTAATCAAAACGCATTTCTATGCAGAAACTAACTCAAAATATTGATTTTCTTCACAGCGTGTACAGCAACCAAAAATGTAACCATTTCACGTTATTAAAACGTTCCAGTTTTACATTATTCTGACGAGATCTGAAAAAACCTTGCAACCACGAGCAAGCAAGAGATTATATACATTTACTGAGTGAATATTATGAAAGTGAAATATGTATTGCTAGAAATTTAATCAAAATGCTATGCAGAAACTAACTCAAAATATTGATTTTCTTCACAGCGTGTACAGCAACCAAAAATGTAACCATTTCACGTTTTTAAAACGTTCCAGATTTACATTATTCTGACGAGATCTGAAAAAGCCTTGCAACCACGAGCAAGCAAGAGATTATATACATTTACTGAGTGAATATTATGAAAGTGAAATATGTATTGCTAGAAATTTAATCAAAATGCTATGCAGAAACTAACTCAAAATATTGATTTTCTTCACAGCGTGTACAGCAACCAAAAATGTAACCATTTCACGTTATTAAAACGTTCCAGTTTTACATTATTCTGACGAGATCTGAAAAAACCTTGCAACCACGAGCAAGCAAGAGATTATATACATTTACTGAGTGAATATTATGAAAGTGAAATATGTATTGCTAGAAATGTAATCAAAACGCATTTCTATGCAGAAACTAACTCAAAATATTGATTTTCTTCACAGCGTGTACAGCAACCAAAAATGTAACCATTTCACGTTTTTAAAACGTTCCAGATTTACATTATTCCGACGAGATCTGAAAAAACCTTGCAACCACGAGCAAGCAAGAGATTATATACATTTACTGAGTGAATATTATGAAAGTGAAATATGTATTGCTAGAAATGTAATCAAAACGCATTTCTATGCAGAAACTAACTCAAAATATTGATTTTCTTCACAGCGTGTACAGCAACCAAAAATGTAACCATTTCACGTTATTAAAACGTTCCAGTTTTACATTATTCTGACGAGATCTGAAAAAACCTTGCAACCACGAGCAAGCAAGAGATTATATACATTTACTGAGTGAATATTATGAAAGTGAAATATGTATTGCTAGAAATTTAATCAAAACGCATTTCTATGCAGAAACTAACTCAAAATATAGATTTTCTTCACAGCGTGTACAGCAACCAAAAATGTAACCATTTCACGTTTTTAAAACGTTCCAGATTTACATTATTCCGACGAGATCTGAAAAAACCTTGCAACCACGAGCAAGCAAGAGATTATATACATTTACTGAGTGAATATTATGAAAGTGAAATATGTATTGCTAGAAATGTAATCAAAACGCATTTCTATGCAGAAACTAACTCAAAATATTGATTTTCTTCACAGCGTGTACAGCAACCAAAAATGTAACCATTTCACGTTATTAAAACGTTCCAGTTTTACATTATTCTGACGAGATCTGAAAAAACCTTGCAACCACGAGCAAGCAAGAGATTATATACATTTACTGAGTGAATATTATGAAAGTGAAATATGTATTGCTAGAAATTTAATCAAAACGCATTTCTATGCAGAAACTA